>NW_019385273.1:97560-176272 GCF_000671375.1 Centruroides sculpturatus
TAAAAAAATAACTGTAGTAAGAAAAACAAATGAAAAATGCGAACTAATGTAACGTCGTATGGTGAGTTTTTGTTCGTATCGTGGAGCAAAAATATGTTCGAATTTCATGTCGTATCCTGAAAATTTCGTATGCTGGGGCATTCGTAACCTGAGGTACCACTGTAAATGAACATGGAATGAAATAATCCACACTTTTTTAGATTTTTTTTTTTGTACTTAAAAATTAAATTAATAAGCAAAATTTTGTTTTTTCTAAATTGTTTAGTTTTTTAATGAAATTGGATCAATTCTAATTAAAATTGTGCTAAATTCTGTTTTTATTGAAAAATGAATTGACAAACCAATTCAAGTGTAATGAACTGGAAATTTTGAAAAGAACTGGTGTACTAAAATAAAAGTAAATTAAAAGGAATAGAAATTTTTAAAATTTGTTAATTTGCACTTAAGATAATAGCCTAACTAAAAAATACAAAAACTGTCACTAATGAATTATACATTTTAAAAAAATTTTGAGAAATATGAAAAAATTACTATTTTATTATTTGTTAAAATGAGTTTAGAATCTATTAATATATACTAATTGAAAGAGGGTTTTAGTTTGTCTGACTTAGTTTGAGTAACAGCTAGGGATAAAAATATGGTTCAAGTATCAAATTAAATCTGTTATTGTGTAGATGATGCTGAAGAGATGTTTGAGAAAGGTGCAATGGTTTGGGCATAGCAAAGTGACAAATGTACAATGTTAAGTCTGTGGAACAAACATGCTGGGGTCTCACTTCCTTGTTAGCCCTCCCCCAAGCAATACATATATATATACAGTGGTGCCTCATATAACGTACTTAATCCGTTCCAGATGCACGTCCGTTATACGAAACGCATTTTTCCATAGAAATATATGTTAAAACATATAATTTGTTCCCAGCATAAAATAACCATACTGTACCAGTAAAAAAATGAAAATGGAGCAGTCACCAATTATGCCAGGTAGTCAGATGATGTGAGGAGGAGGTGGAGGAACACTTTCTTCACACATTCATACAGATACAGATTTTTTACACATTGCAGCAGGTCTCTTTTTATTGTTTTTTAATTGGAGTCAGATTCAGGAGAGGCTACCGGAGCTTGCAGGGTCAACTCCCCTTGTTCCATCCTTTGTTTTTTGCCTGCTGGCTTCTTGAAAAACATGTCCAAGGTGGTCTGTTTCTCTCTCTTCTTCAACACCTGTCGGAAATGACGGGCAAGTGTGTCATTGTAGATAGAGATCATTGATCCTGTTGGCCTCAGCTCTGTTTGGATAATGAGTGTTGGTAAACTCCTGATCCTCTTTCCATTCTACAAGAAAGTTGTTGTCAACTTTCACTCCTTCTGATGATTTCTCACTTTGTTCCAATTGAAATCACCTTTGTGTTTTTTTAGAAGCCATGATTTGCACAACACTTGAATAAATGTAAATACCCTGCACTGAGCTGATGTACGTAATAAACAAGGGAGCAAGCCGAATCCCAACGGAAGTTCTGTACTTCAGATATACTAATAATATATTCTAATAACACTAATATATTATAAAAATAGATTGTCATTGGCAACGGCAAAAGAGTGAAAATATCATTTGCACTTGTTCACAGAAAGTTTGTTGTTTGCCTCATGTAACTGCCAAACGTTAAAACAAAGCATTTTAACTTTTGACTAAGATTTCCACTCTTGGCTATTCAGAAACTTCACCAGTATAATAAGTCCTATAAATAAACAAAGTCAAAGTAGACGATATATACATATAAAATGTAAAAAGTAAGGACAGAGAGGTAAAAAGGAATCCAATCTTTATATTTTATGTACCATAATTTGCAAAAAATTTCTTACACTTTGTTTTTACCTTAGAGCAGTAGAATGTGAAGAAAATAATTGAAATTTTTAAGAACATTTTATGATAAAATGTATTATAAGATAAAAATCTGAATTTATTTATTAAGTTTGTTTTCTAAGAAGAAAAGAAATAGAGTATAAATAGATACAGTGGTACCTCAGGATACAAAATTAATCCATTCTGAAATTGAGATCGTATCATGAAAATGTTGTAAGGGGAATCATTTTTCCCCTACGATTACATGTAAAACCAAATAATTTGTTCCAACACTAAAAACACACTCAAATTAAAGCTAAGTTGTACATTAAAAAAAAAATAACAACTATAGTAAGGAAAACACTGAAAAATGCATTTTGTAGTCATAAATGTATAAATAACCGTAATAAAATAATAATTGATTAAAAAAATGTAGTTTTATTTGCACTTTACCTTTGAGGATAGACAACGGTGGAGGTGTAAACTGGTGGAGGAGGAGAGAGAGAAGGGAAATGATACTAAAACTTAACTTGCATAACATAATGTAACAATAACTTTAAAAAATTAGTGTTAAGTTATTTTTATCTTTTCTGTTTCATAATTTTTTTTTATTCACTGCTTTTTTGCTTTTTTTCCTTCACTTCCACCAGCACTTTCACTAGATAGAGGTTGCTTGGTAAAATATCTATCCAAAGAGGTTTGGCTTTGCCTACTTTTAAAATGTTTCTAAAATGACTTAGGCAAATTTCATTACTCCGAGCAGCAATATGGCCAGTGTGAACCTTTTCGGGATGTTTCTTTTCAATAAAATCAGTCACTTACTGATAATACCTCAAGATTTTTTTGATCGAGTGAGATCATTCCAAGACGAAGCAAACACGTGGACTGAGATCAATGAACAGAAGTGAATAAAAAATGGCGCTGCAAACTAATGTAACGTCGTATGGTGAGTGTTTGTTCGTATCGTGGAGCAAAAGTATGTTCGAATTTCATGTTGTATCCTGAAAATTTCGTACGCTGGGGTGTTCATATCCTGAGGTACCACTGTATTACTTTTAGGCTATATAGTTTGATTTCAAAGAACATAATTGTTTGAAATTTTTTGTGGTTTGAGATGTTAAATTTGAACTATTTACTAGTGATGTGCCGTGTATCCGTATCCGTGGATATCTGAGGGGAAAAAAGATCCATATCCGTTACTTTTTAGTGGATCTTTAACGGATCTTTTATCTTAATGAATTTCATTACTTATATGAAATTTTAAAGATAGGTTGCAATAAAATACTAATAACTTCAATTTAAATCATTTTTTATTTCTTAAAATTACATATTTGGCACATTCATATTGCAAAAATTTTATCATGCAAAATTCATTTACTATCGTAAAATATTTCCATATTACACTACTAAACTTTTTTGTTGACATTGTTTTTATTTTAATTTAACTCAACACTCTCCAAAGATACAAACATAATCTATGCTATCCTGTGTCACACTAAACTATAAACAAAAACACGCGCAGTGCAAGTCAAAACATGTCATGTTACTAATGCAAAGCGTCAACTGTCGGTCCAAGGTCACAAGCACCGGTGCCGACTGAGTATGAAAGTTGATATCCGTATCCATATCCGCAGATCTAGACACTAATGATCCATATCTGTATCCGCGGATATACATTTTAACGATCCGGCACATAACTACTATTTACAGAATTATACTTAATTTAATTTGCATTTTTTTTTTAATATATATAATATATTTATATTTTTGCTTCTTTTTAAACTTATATAAATATATATTTTTTAATTCTTTATACTTAAAATAATTTATTGACATTTTTATTTTATTAGGTTTATTATAAAGTTGCAAGAATTTATATAACCAGACAATGAAAAGATCAAATTCCTTACATCAGAATTCAACAAAAAGTAATATTCCCAAATTACAATGCTTACAACGTTCATCATCTCTTCGTTTAAGTGGAGAAAGCAGACTGTCATACAATTCTAACAATTCAAACAATTCAAATCAGATTGATAATCATGTTCCTCAAAAGCCACAAAATTTTCCAAATTGGAAAGATAGAATTAAGCATTATAGTGGAGATAATTCTAGAGGTTTAACTCCATCTGAACCAACTACTCCAGATGTAGATGATAAAAGCTCTGTTAAGAGTTTTGGTAGTTGTGCAAGCTTTATGTCCTGTGATATAACAACAAATCAGCAAGGAACAGATTTATCATTAACAAGACATACCAGTAGAGGACAACATAAGAAATATGTTCTTCATTGTCAACGTCATGCTCCAACTCAGACAGAATATCTTACACCTACACAACGAAAAGATCGTCAAATTCGACATCTGAAAGCAGCATTGATTCATTCTACTAGAGCATGTGAAGAAAAAGATGTAGAAATAGAAAGACTTAAATCAGAAATAGATCGTTTACATCTGGCATTGACAGAGGTAAGATCAGTTAGTTATTTAATAAATTAAAATTATGTTACAATACTAAGAAAGCATTAACTAATAAGTAAAATATTTTC
Source organism: Centruroides sculpturatus (assembly GCF_000671375.1). Classification (NCBI taxonomy): domain Eukaryota; kingdom Metazoa; phylum Arthropoda; class Arachnida; order Scorpiones; family Buthidae; genus Centruroides; species Centruroides sculpturatus. The sequence goes on from NW_019385273.1 coordinate 101,948, forward strand.
AAATTTATTTATTTTTTATAAATGATCTCTTATCTTGTTTTATATGGGAAGTGTTTGTCAGCAGAATAAAATATTAATACATGGATACCACCCCATTGTGGTTTGTTTTGTTACATAACATCATCAGTTTGTTTAATACAACTTGCATGTTACATACACATATACCTACATTTTTTCTGCTTTCTTTGTGCCATCATTAAAACCTTTTTATTTTCATTTCATGTTAATAATTTTTCTCAAAGGCAGACTTAGAAAATTGCTTTTAACTTTTATATCATTACTTTGCTCCACAATGAATTTCTTAGTAGAAGTAATTAGCATGTGCATTATCCTTGTGCATATAAAGGTTAACATATTTGTCATCTGTGACATCTCACATAAAATAAAACCCTATTGTGTATAACTTTTATTACTTCAAGTTTTATAACATTAGAATTTGCTAAGAATCTAACATTTAGTTTTTTGTTTTCGATAAAATAAAATGTCATTTTTTAGGTATTACTATTTAGCTTTATATAAAAATATTTTTAAAATAATTTTATATGAAAACTAGTGAATTGAAGTTGTTAGAAATTTATATTTATTTGTAATTATATTAATACAAAACTTAGTCAAAGAATTTAACAATACATAAAAATATAATGCACAGTAAATAGCTGTCTAAAGTTTTTAATCTTTGCAAATATCAATACTATGATTTACAGTTTTTCTTATTTTAATCAGTACTATGATTTACAGATTCATTGATTTATACCTATTCTTAAATTCTCTTAATCCAAAAATTAAGTAGTACTAACCACACTCGAATAACCTTGAAGAAACAGCAAAAATTTAATAACTAAAATGTTTTTGGACTTTTTAACAACCTCCTTCAAGTAGAATATGTAATGGAATACCACAATTGTAGTTTGGATGATGATAATAATAATCTAGAATACAAATTTAAATTTTACCATCTGATCATTAAGATATCGTAAAATGAATGTATAAGTTTGAAAATATTTAAAAATGATTACACACAAATTAAATGAAATAAAGGTGAATTTCCTGGGCTCCAGTTGACCCCATCTCTTGTTTTTGATGGCCGTTTATTTTTGAAAGATTAAATGAATCTTTCAATCAGGATACCTGACACCTAGTCAATTACACTGGCTAGGAAGCAAATGGATTTTTGTAGCTAACTTCCAGATTTTATAGGAGGGACATTTCAATTGTGGGCAAGACAACAGAGTTAGGCAATAGACAGTTAATAAATTTATTTTCTTTGATTAAACTAGTTAATGGAAAAATTAGATAACAACTCTCTATATACATTTAACAAACTTTAAGGCTGCGTACACACTAGGCATTTTTAAACGCACGTTTGACGAACCAAGAGTTCTGCATAGGCATACACACTCAAACGCGCACTTTTGGCCAAGCGCGCGTTAAATGCACGTTTATAGATTTTTCTTAAAACACGTGTTTTGCGGGCGTCAGCCGAGTGCTTTGAGATATATGTGCTGCCATGTTACTGTACATTCGATCGCGCATTTTGCGGGCGTCAGCCGAGCGCTTTGAGATATATGTGCTGCCATGTTACTGTACATTCGATCGCGCGTTTTTGGGTAGAGTGGACGTACATTGGCCGAAATGAGAACGATCATTTCGATACTGATCTATTTATTGATGAAATCTAAAAAGAGAACAACCATTGTCAAAGGATTTTATAGATATTTTAAAAGAATTAAAAAACTTGGGTTTATTTTGTCTTAGTTTTGGATACAACGTCGCAAACACTCCATGTGTCAGTCTATCTCGTAATATTGGGTGCACCCAAAATTCTCTTTGCCTCTGCCATCGTCTTTTATAGCGACGATGGAGGAGGGGCACACAAGCAATTACTTGCACGTCCTTTTCCAAACTGAGCCAGTGCGTATGCTGCACTAAACGCTCGTCTAATGCCGAGCTAACGCCTGGTGTGTACGCTGCTAACGCGCATTTAACGCAACACAAAACACCTAGTGTGTACACAGCCTAAAACAAAAATCAAGAAGTGAAAAATTATACAAGATCTAGATACTTAGAATTAATATATATATTACATTTCACTTATATCTTAGAATTCCATCCTTCAAAGGAGAAATCAAAAATATGACCTACTAGACTACTATCAACATTTTCTATTTGAGAGAGAAAGAACATACATAATTTGTACTATCTTAAAATGATGAACAGTTTCTTTTCCACTGAAGGCTTCTTTAAACTTTAATCAAACTATATTAATTAAAATGACTTGAGATATGACAGGAATTTTCAGTTCTATCAGAAGAGCAAATGGATGAGAATAGCCCAACTCAGTCCATGGAAGGACTACAGCACTAAGAAGAGAGCACTTTTTTAGGGTGTGACCTCTCCCTTTTAAACAAAAATCTCTTCCAATTAAACTGTCAAAATAAGTCCTCCGCTCTTCCAACATGCGACAGAAGTTGAGCTGTTCAGTAGGTAAATTGTGTGAAATCTCACATTAAACTAGTAATTTCGAAGAAACTATGCTATCTCACTTTAACCGAACAGAATGTTCCTTTTCCAACTTCGTATATTTTACAAAAACAAGTAAAAATTATTGAATAATTATAACAATATTTTGTTATATCTGTTAACAAGTTCAATTATTAACATCCTTATAATTGATAGAATGTCCCGCACACATTGCTTTATAAATATAAAATGCTTCTGTATACGGTTTCTCTTTTTGTATGGTTTTGAGCTCAGTCTCATTCAATACTTCTAAAATCTTAGAGATGGCATACACCACTAAGGCAGTGATTGAGTTGGATTTCCTATCATCCTGGTATTCTTTTAAGCATTGTTTCTTGGATCTCAGGGTGTCCACAATGTAGCAGACATCATGCATGAGTCTGTTGTCCATTAAGGGTATGTTGTAAACACCTGGGTCAAGAACCATGTCTGGGAATCCTTATTTCTTAATAAGCTATAAAGAATAAAGTTTCTTCTGCAACCAGTGGTGTTGCCTATCTCCTTAAAAATGTTTCATTGTAGATTGTAACAATATAAGTATTGAATTAACTTTTATATCAACAAATAACTAAATGCTTACTGGAGATATTAAATAAAAATAAACAAACACCTTTCTCTATTCCAGCACACTTTTAATGCGTTGAAAAAATTGATGATGATCGATTAAAACGATCGAAAACGTTTTTCAACGCATTAAAAGTGTGCTGGAATAGAGAAAGGTTTGTTTATTTTTATTTTATATCAACTATGAAGTTAACTGCTTCTAGCCCTCTGGTGGTAGGTACAAGTTATTCATTTCATTTGCATATAATTACAATTTTCAGAAGATATCCTGATTACAAATTAGAAGATATCCTGAGGCATCATGAAAATTAACTTTTGTACTTGAAGGTTATAAAAGAAAAATAATCTATAGTTTAAATCTTACTAGAAAACCTTGAAGAGAATATCTTAAAATGAATTTTTAATGTATTATTAAACCACATTAATTTTTGTATATCTGTATTAACAGATATTATGCTAAACAGATTGTGTTGACTTAGAACATAACTTTAGATAAAGTGCTTTTTAGAAATATTATATTCACTTTTAGATTTGATAAATTAAAGCATGTATTTTGTAAAACGTAGTATTTTAATAGATAGATTTTCTTTTATGTAAATTATAAGGAATATAATACAAAATCTGTAAAGTGATAGGTTTTTAGACCATAAGAGAACATTAGAGAGGTTGCAGCTGACGTTTTCATTGCAAAAACGTGAATGTCAGACATTCAGCACTGCCTTCCTGTAAGCCTAGAAGTTTGACAATGGCATTTGGAATGTTGAGCATGATTCCACTGACGTTCCAAATGCCATTGTCAGACTTCTAGGCTTACAGGAAAGGCTGAATGTCCAATGTTCACGTTTTTGTGATGAAAACATTGGTTGCAACTTCTCTATTAAATACAAAACTTTATTTTTGTATTTAATTAATTTTAATGTTTCATTGTGTACTTATTTATTTTTGTGTGTTCCTTTATTTTATTTCATTTTATTTATGTGCAATCATTTTTTGAATTTTTTGAATATTTTCAAACTTATATCTTCATTTTACGATATTTTAATGTTCAGATAATAAAATTTGAGTTTGTATTCTAGAATATCCAAACTGTTGTGGCATTCTTTTACATATTCTACTTGAAGAAGATTAAAAACATCCGAAAATGTCTTAGTTACTAAATTTTTGCTGTTTCTTCAAAGTTATTTGAGTGTGTTTATTATCTTTGCACGGCAACTCTGATTTAGTTATTAATGAATACCTTTTGCTTTTATCATTCAAAGCTTATTTAGATTGTATTCAATGTAAAAATTCAAATGCACAGATTTTTTATTGAATCTAATCTAATATTTTCATTAAAAATAAAAATGAACAAACTCCATTTTTTTGTTAACTTTGTTGCTACATTATGTACAACACAAATATAAATAAACAAAGGACAAATTCTAGGCAATGTACTACTCTTAAAGCACAAAAATCTTATATAAACATTGTACTGTATAAATCTGTTTAGAAATAATGATGTAAGCCTAGTGGATTGCACTGACATACATATATGACAAGACAATAGTGAGTCTGCATGACATGTCATTTGTCATCTAGTTTGATTTAAAAATTTAAACAAAATTATAAAATTTTTTCTTTAACATCATTCTTTTTGTCTTATAAAATATCATATACATCCAGAATCATTGGTCTGAAAAATTGAAAATACTGTTCTTCTGTTTATTCTGTATAATTATCATCTGGTATTGCTAATTTTCATAATTTTCAATGCTCATGGTTATAAGTATCACTATCTCAGTTGTTGCTAGTCACTTTTGCATCTTTGGAATATTTATTTTAACAGATTCTTTCAACTCTGTTTTCTAAACAATTGTCTGAATCTGAAATATTTCCAAAAAGTTTGTTGAAAAGAAAGAAATATATATATATATAACTTTAAATACTTATTTATTTAGACATATCTAATTAAATGTATAATGATGACAAATAATTTCTACAAATTGATTATACATTGTTCATTTAAAATTTGAATCTCGATACTAAATTCCATTGTTATTGCACTATTTGACTATAAGAAGTCATATAAGAACAGGAAAAAATTGCTACATTATTATATCTGCTGTCTTTCACAAATAATTTAATATCACATTGTCTTGATATATATTAATGGCTGTATTTTAGTTTTAAAATCATAATTTTATTTTCTTTTATTTGCTCTTTAGATATATTTTCCAAATAATTCAAACTCTTTCTGAAATTTAAAATATAATTAGCTACATTTTCCTAAAATTGAATTAAAGTTAGTTTTAGATATTACTTAAAACAGAGTGCTTAATTCAGGAACAAAATTTGCAAAATGCAAAATTTTATTTATCTTTAGAGAAACATTTTTTTTGTTTTTTTATGAATAGCTTCAGCTCTACTTAGAACAAATCCAATTTGTTCTTCTGGAATCAGTTTTGAAAATTAGTTTTTAAGAATCACATTAAAATTTTAAATTACGGAACAAAAAAAGATTGTTTTAATTGTGTTAATTTTAGAATTTATTTATATGCATCTTTATATTTGGGAAATTGAAGTAGAAAATAAAACTTAAAATTACAAATGCTAAGTCTTGTTAAATTTTATTTTTTATAGTAAAGTCATTACATACAATTTTTTTTTTAACAAAATGTTTATTTTTTAATATATGATTCTTCTTAAATTACTCAATTATTAATATATCTAATAGGATAAAATACTAATAAAAATAATGGAAATTAATTTTTTAGTTTAAATTGCTTTTATGTGGTAATGTCTAGTTCTAAAATAACTAACAATTTTTAATCTGTATTGGAATATTAGAGGTCAAAAAGAAACTGGAAATACTGGTTATACTTCATTTTTATATTTTAAATTAAATAAATGATATGGAACATGATTATATATATATAATCAATTATTTTTACTGTTGCTATTAATATATGCATGCATTTTAAGTGCACAGATACATTCACTATCAAATAATGCAGTCAGTTAATAAACTATTAATAATTTATTTTTTAAACTATTCTCTTCAAGGTTTTCCAATAGGATTTAAAAATAGAATTTTTTGACCTTCAGGTAAAAATATTAAAACACACACACAAACACACACACACACACATTAACATTATAATAACAAAATATTAATTTTTTTTTTAAACTAATTATACTATCACATGGCACAGTTATGGTTCAGTGAATAGAATTTAATATTTTAGGTTACTTTTGTATAAATACCAATGCACTATATTTTTTGGTTTATTATAACTTTTTCATTTATTTTTAATGATTACTTGATTATACAAGTTTTTAATCATTCAGGTTTTTCTTACCTTTTGTTTTAACTTGAGATTTGATATTAGATTACATTCAATATTCAGATAAATGAAACTGGTTCTGAATAAACTTATCTTACTGAAATATAATAACAAATTTCTCAGAATATGATTTAAATGATAGCATTGTTTCTTTCTACATCATTTTTTATTTTAGTCATTAAATTTAGATTTAATTTGATAGTGAATTTAATGTTTATCTGTATCTATCATAATTTATTATTATGATTATAACAACATAAGTATTGAATTAAGTTTTATACTTAAAGGTTATAACAAAAAACAATCTAGTTTTAAATCTTAATAGAAAACCTTTAAGAGAATATCTTAAAATGAATTTTTAATGTATTATTAAACCACATTAATTTTTGTATATCTGTATTAACAGATATTATGCTAAACAGATTGTGTTGACTTAGAACATAACTTTAGATAAAGTGCTTTTTAGAAATATTATATTCACTTTTAGATTTGATAAATTAAAGCATGTATTTTGTAAAAAGATAGTATTTTGATAGATACAGATTTTCTTTTATGTAAATTTTAAGGAATATATAATATCAAATCTGTAAAGTGATAGGTTTTTTTAGACTACAAGAGATTGAACTATACCGATTTAAAATATAATTAACAAAATCAGATATTATCGAATAATAAGCCATTTAGTAATAGTAAAATGTTAAGGTTCAATTAGGCATGTCTATAACAGATGGTTAGTAGCCACTTATAATTAAACAGTTTAGTGCATAAAAAGTGTTTGGACTAGTACAGTTGAGCATGCAACATACTTAGTGTGAGGTTCCAAAAACGGGTTGAAATTAAACATTTATTATTATTAATTTATTAAAACGAAACTAGAAAAAAAATCGTCTATTGTTAAAAACTGATCAAAGATCGAATTAGTTCTAGCCATATGAAACTGTGACGAGAGGAAAAAAACTTTATTGATGTAAACAGAATGCAATAATTATAATTGATTAATAATTGTAAACGAACGACCTCCAGTGGAGATGGAGCTTTGATAAGTCACTCATATGCAAATAATTAGAAGATAGAAATTTTGAAAAGAGGAAAGGTTAATGATGAAAAGGGACGTCGTGTCGTTAAATTTCAAAAATGTCACAGACTAGACAACAACAATGGAAAATATGAGTGCAAGTTTCAAAGTTCCATCAACATTTTGTATCCAGAATAACGGATGGTGTCAAGTAGATCCTTCGAACTGGATCTTTCTGGTGACTCGAACAGGAATTGTCTTTCGCTTAGAGACAGACGAGAGACCAATCAGGGAGCAAGAAAAAAGGGATGTGGAGCCAATCGGAAGAATACAAAACAAAGAACAGAGATTGATATAATCCCCGATCTTCAAGGACAGATTCACTTCTTTCTGAAAACTGTGCACCTGTATACAGTTAGTCCACGCGAAAAAGCAGTTTTCCGTCGGTTGCACCCAACTTGTGACTATGGACTCAGACTGCTGACACCGACTGACAAATTTCCACACCTGCCGTTGCCCCGGGGCCTTCCTTCGAGCAACATTAGAAACACCTTCAACAATTCAAACCTCCAATTGTATAAAGAACATTTTTGTTCCTTAGTGTAAGTTTACTTTTATGTTTAAAATAAACAGGTTTTTGTGAGATTCTTGTCATCTGTGTCTCCTCCGCCACACCCACACGCGAATGACCCTAGATCATCCTGATGCGGGATTAACGATTCCCCCTGGAAGTCGGCGAACTTACATTAGAGATAGACAGATATAGGTGCAAGATTTAATTTTAAGGGGAGAATTTCCCTTCTACTTTTATATCTCCAGCTTTGCAGAAATGGAAGTATCCTAACCAGGGATAACTTTCTTTCTTCCTCTTATCAAATTTGTAGGGATCAAAAATTTTACAGCTTTGTAAAACTACAAATTTGATTTTACACAAACTACAAAAATTGTTTATAAGTGTAACAGTGTAATCAGCATTTGTGGTGTCTAAATTGTATGATTTTTTTTTTATTTAAACAGATACTGAAAGGGCTACATTTGGTCAGTAGCCATTTTATTTTGTTTTCCAATTTCACTCCTTACTTTTGTTTATTTATCTATTGCTGCCAGTACTGTTTAACAGCAATGTTTAGGAATACTTAAGGTAAATGAATAAAATATGCTTGCTTGACTTTTTGCTGTTGTAAAACCACATTGCACTTATTTCAGGTTATGCTGTCTTTAAGTTGAAGATTAAGTAACACATGACCCTTTTTAAATTGTCTTTTATGACCAATAAACAAACTTCAGTTATCCATACACATGCAAGACAACTAAAGAAGAGGATAAAGCTCAATGCTTTTATTTAGTGGTTTTTGTCTATTTTCTTCAGTTCCATAAGATATGTTCTTTTTGAGGGACATTGGATAGTATGCTTTGCTATGAATTGTCTCCATGAATTGTCTCCATACATTGTAAGCCTTTTTATACATAATGATTTATATTTCCTAATTTTCTCTTTTGATAGTGGTATCAAAATAATGTAATTCTTTTCATGTTTGAACTCTATGCAAAGATATAAATTATTGGTGTAGAATCTGTGAAGTGCCCCCTATTATGCTTCTGACACCACTGAGTTTTCTGGCAAACACAGAAACCTTGATTATACTTCTCCACATATTTGTGGAATGTGTGCGAGCAGTTATATATGGGGATGAATGTTGATGAATGGAGGAGGGAAAGTTAGAGAGACAGGGAGATCCAGAAATAGTGCACTTTACAATGTAGTGAAACATAAAAAAACCAACAATTTATTTGTAAAGGTCATCATTAATTTACAAGGTAACATAAATGGAAAATCTATTCTATAAGAATGTCAAACAGAGAGAGAGCATTTACAGATTGGATGCATGTCAGTAAATATTACCTGGATCAGTGAGTTGGTTTTGGACATCCTGCAGGGAAGGAAGGAGAGTCTCTTGCTGGTTATGGTGGGTCTTGAATCCAACAGACATTTAATTCCAATATTCACTGTGGATTTGATTGGTTATTTGTTTTGGCTAATTGCTGATTGATAGTTCGATGAGGCTAAGATCTGATGAAAATGGTGGGAAGTTGAGAAGATAGGCAGTGGAGCATGCTGGGGATAAGTGTGCACACAATTTTGACAGCCAAATTCTGTTGTCATCTATCCTTTTTTCTTTTATTTGAGGTCCTTTCCTGGCATTCTAGTGCCCTTTTTTTGGTAAAGTTGCTGATTGTTCCAATTTACGATTTTGTTGCTAGTTCCTTCTGTAGTAGTTATTCAGAAATTGTGTCATTCATGAAGGAAGTACTATCATGGGGAAAAGTTTATAAAGTTCCTTGATTGTGTTTGTGACATGGAATTTTTCTCCCTTATGGGTTTTTAACAAAATAAAATTATAAAATTAAATCAAGTTTTTACTAATTTTTAATTTGCATTAGCCCAGGTTTTCACATTGTCTTTATTAGTTATATTATTTTATCATTAATCTAAAATACAATTTATTATAAACACATCATCTACATAGTGGGCATACTAGATTATCACCTTCAACTCTGCAATATTTTCATCTAATCATATCAACTAATTCTTCTAGGTATGGGCCTATTACAGAACCCACACTGATTCCATCTAATTGTTTAAAATATACAAACCTATCAAACTGGAAAAACTATTTGGTACCATGAAAATCTGGTTTGCACAGGATTTACTATAGAAATTTTTAAAAAAGTTAAAAAAACCACACGCTTTTCAGTACAAAATGCCCTTAAGACATGCATTACATCAATGTTTCTCAAACTTTACCATCTAGAAGACCCCCTAGAGTAGAAATCAATTATTAAGATTTCATTTAAAGGATTTTATATTTTAAATTTAAATTTTAGTGGTGGTTTTAATAAAGGTAAGTTTTAAGAGAAGCATGCTTCTTTCTTCTGAGAACTCAGACCTTCACTAACATTTACAGACCCTGGGAGATCTGCAAATCACAGTGTGAGAAACACTGTTATCCAAATTATATGTGGTATCTGGGTAACAAAATATGAGTATCCAGATATGAAAATTTCTAGTATTTAGCACTAATCTATATATAGTACAGTAGAGCGTTGTTTATCTGAAACGTCAGTTAACTGAAAGTGTTCCAGTCGGACTGTCGTGCTGAATTGAACGTTTTTGATACTAAATTAACTTCCAAAATATAATTATTTTGTTTTTATATTTTTCAATATATTTATTTTGTTTGTACAAAATGAAGAAATAATTTTTAACGATACAAAGCCACAATTATTATAATAAAAATTTTCGTTAGGCTTAACATCGTTGTAAATTCAATGCGAAGTGACACGCAACAGAGAAAAATTTCAACCTGGGATAGATTAATATATTTTTTCTTATATAATCAGTTATGTGAAAAATAAGTTATCCAAACAACCCCAGTCCCCAATTGATTCGGATAAACAACATTCTATTGTATTTTAATGATTATACAAATAATTATTTAAATGAATATTTGAGAGAGGCTCTAAACAGAAAATTATTTTTAAATTTATTCTTAGGATTCTGATTACTTGCATGTCAAATTATTATATATTATAAATGCAAGTCAAGTTACTATAACTGTAATTTATATTGTGTGAAAATTATATACATGTAATAGATTAAATAAAATTGCTAGGATTTTTAAAGAAATATCAATGTTTGAATAATTATTAAATTTATTTTTATTTAGGTTAAATTTTCAGATTTACATTTGGATACAGTGATTGAAGATGAACCAAATCTAGAAGTCATTGAAGAACAGTCAAACATAAATGAAAATTGTAATAGATTTTCTGAAGACAAAAATTATTTATCTAGTTCATCACAAAATGATGATCACTGTTTAGAGGATAGTGGTATATTGACTGATCTCTCCGAATATCCAAATGATAACTTTTCAATTAATAAGAATGTAAAAGGATTAAATTCTGAGAATATAAATTCTGATATGCCTATTGATAATTCATTAAATTCCTGTAAATCACCAAAGCCAGAAAGTTTAAAAACACATAATGCAGAGAAAATTAGTAAAGCAGCATTTCAGAAATTGTTAGCATTTTATAATGGAATAGATGGCACTCATTTATCAAAAACTAAGAATGAAATGTTATCAAATGAAGCTGAGAAAAGAAATATTTCTGTTAGAAGATCAAATAGTTTTACTGCAAAACATATATCGATGTTTGAGGGAGGAGAAAATCTATTAATTGATCATCAAAGAGAAATGGACGAAATGAAACGGCTACATTCACTTGAATATCAAGAAATGAAAGAGAAATATAATGACAGAGTGGAAAATCTTTTGCAGAAATTAAGTGATGCTAATGCAAGGTTTGTTCATGTGCATGTTTTTATGGTAAGCTTGGTAATGTATATATGGTGGAAATGAAATGAATATTTCATTCCATTTATTGTTTGAATGATGGCTGAATGTTTGTTTGCACTGTAGCAATTCCTTTGTACTTTAAATATAAAAGCTTTTCTAGTTTGCAAATATGTAAAAAAAAATTAATTTAAATTTTAACTTATGCAAAATAATTTCGTATAAGTATATATCCAAGAACTGTAAAATTTGTTACAAAATGTTTTAAAATATTGGAAAAAATTTAAGTATTTTTTTTAAAACTTCTATAACTGGATTGAGCAGCTACTATTTATTCATTATTAAAATTATACTTTTTTAAAAACTTGAGAAATGTGTATTTAATTGAAAATAATTCAGAAAAGTAACTTTTCTTTGGATGATATTCATTTTGATACTGTAGATTTAAAAAAAATTCTTATCCATGCTACAGTACAACCCCATTTGTCTGGACTCAAAATCCAGATATTAAATTGTGCATTTTATTTCAAAAGAAAAACCACTCATAAGTAAGAGAACCTGTTAATTTGTTAAAATAGGTCAGTTATTGTTAAATCTGTAATATTGTATTTATTTAAAGTATTTGATTGTACACATTATATATTTGATTTGAAATACTGATATATATGTATGAAATTACATATATATATAATTTGAAAATATTTGTTATATTCAAATTACTGGTATATATATATATTTAATTTTCAGTATTGTTTTTTTTTTTTTTTTATACTACAGATTAAAAAATATGAAAAAGTTGTCATTGGATAGTCCTATAGTAATCATTTGCATATAGTATAAATATAAATGAATAGATTATCATTGCAATTTTCATAGATGTAATTAATAATGAGTGTGTATTTTGCATTAAACTTGAAGAGTATATAATTATAATGTGAATTACTAAGTTAGTTTTTATTCATATTTAAATTTTTGCAGTTTTCATAAATAATGGAGATGGAATTTAATAACTTTTAAATAAATGTTCAGTTTAATGTGTAGAAGTAAAATTTTGTGGATTTAATAAATAAATTGTATCATATTTTTGTGTGACTGCTGTTTTTGGAATAGTTTAGTTTTTGAGTTGGAGTTCTATTTTTATTTATTAAAAATGCATGATAAAGAACAATAATTCTTAAATTCTTTCATATTTTTAAAAAATTTAATTCTAAGTAATACATCATTTTAATTTGGAATACTGATTATAAATACAGTCAAACCTCAAGTGTAGTGCCTTCCTTATAAAGTACCAATGAAGATGTGACTGAATTTTTCTGCTTAATATTAGAGAATCCTTTATCTGTAAATTGTTAACTATTGGTGATAACAATGCTGTTTCCATTGAAAATGGCATTGTATCAAGTTATGTTACTTTAAAACACTCATATTCAAACTTACAGTTAGATTCATTACTCAAATGATTATTGTTTCAGGTACTTCAGCTTCATTCCAAACTTGATTTAATGCCAATTTTCGATACAAGTAAATGGCAGTACCAAATTGAAGTTTTGACTGTATTTTTGATTATATGTTTTCTAATATATACTAATTGCTATTCTTAATTAAAATTAGCTTTTTATGTATACATAGCAATTATTTGTAGTCTACCATAAAGAATAAATTTGCTCTATTAAAATTCTTCTCTGTTTCCGTTAATAGCGCATTACAGGTAGTTGGAAAGAGTATATATTTTAAAGAGGACATTAAGCAAAAAAAAAATATGTGTATATTTTTTATTCAGCAGATTAAAATCTACTCTGTATAAACAGAAATGATGTTAAATGCTCTATTTGAAAGAATAGAACAAACAGTAAGAATACTAAATCATTTAAAATCCATTTATCATAAAATAAATTGATTATGGATTAGTTTATTATATTATATTTATTGATATAAATATATATTATATCAATAATTCATAATCAATAATAATTCATAATCAATAATTCATAATCAATAATTGTAAATTTATCAATGTGACAACAAATTAACTACACTGATTAAGGCATTCATTTTTAAAATATTACAATAGAAAGAAAACTACTTTGCAATTGAAATAATTATAATGATAATGTATAACTGCATAATTATATTTCAATGATGATACTGTATAATTATGCAAAAAATTAAATTTTTATTGAAATTCAATATAATGTTAGATATAACCTTTTAGCATCAATTTGTTTAATTTTATTAAATACAGTATTGTAAGTTCAAATTGTTTTAGAATTAGCTGTAATAAAATGAAATTCTATAAATATCTTAGTAAGAGTTTAGCATAAAAATTAATTTAGTTAGTTTAATAAAAATCTGCCATTAAGACTTGTTTTTATTGTATTTCTCTAAAATAGTTTTTTAGATTTTTGAATATTTTGTTATAAATTTTAGTTTAATTTTTAGATGATTTTATTTAACTTTTATAAATTTATATTTAATAATATAAAGTCAAAAATATAGCTGAAAACCTGAAATTGACAGTTTATATGCAATAAAAGTTACAGGTTTAAAATTATGTAAAAATAGTAGTATTCAAGTAAACTGAATATAATGCCAGTTTTAATTTGAAGTTTATAGCTAAGAATATGGAAAACAAAAAAATATTTAAAAAAAATAAATTTTACAATGTAATTATTTAAAGAAACTTTGCAAGTGTTTTTATGATTGTTAGTCAGAATCGTTTGTTCCACTAGTTGATAATTCTCTGAAATTATGCAACAGTTGCTGTGAACACATGAATTGCTTAAGTAGATAAGAAATGTCAGACTGAAGAAAACATTTAATATTGTATCCACTCTATTATTCATTTACATTCATTGGAATTCATGTATATAAACAATTTTTATTATTATGAATCATAAAAGCAATTTCAGATTTTAATTGGAATTTCTTTTTAAATTTTTTTATTTCTAAATATATTATAATTGGTGGTGGTAATTGAAATTGGAGGAAACTATGAAGGTACTTAAGGAAGAAGGAATATTTTAAAATTTGAAACTGATTTTAGATTTTATAGTAATTTTTTTGATGTACATGAAGATGGTTAATACTAAAAATCCTAATTAATAAAATATTTTTTGCTTCAAATACAAAATATTCAAATTTTCAATTTCAGGTTTTTATCTCCAGAAAAAAAGATATTTAGAACAAAGTAACATTTTCAACTATTTTTAATAGCTATTATTAAGTTATAAATTTAAATCCTGTAATTCTATAATTTCAAGGCTTGGCCTGTTAACATATGACATGGAAAAGTTTNTTTATACTTAATAAAATGATTAAACAATCCATCTACATTTATTGGATATATGTTTTCTATCAGTATTGTCTATCATATATATATATATGATAGACAATACTGATAGAAAACATATATCCAATAAATGTAGATGGATTGTTTAATCATTTTATTAAGTATAAAGTAAATATAATAGATATATTATAAACAACCTTTACTTTTTTATGAATTTCCCATTTGAAATAGAAAAACTTTTAACTTAAAACTAAATCACATATCAGTAATTCATACTTATTTGTTTAGAATTACAGGATTTAAATTTCTAACTTAATAATAACTACTAAAAATACCTGAAAATTAGTTTGTTTTATAAATGTTTATCAGCAGTTAAAGGTTTGAATAATATTTCAGTATCCAGTTTATTTGATTTTGAATTTATAGCAGTTCATTTTTATTGTAAATAAAAATGAGCTTTTTTCTTTACAAATAATCTTTTGTAAAATATATATATTAAGTAAATGTTTAGAAGAATGTTACTGTAAATTTAGATTAACTGTAATAAGATTAACTTAGAATGTTACTGTAAATTTTTTAATTTACAGCAACATTCTAAGTTAATCTTGCTTATTTGAAAAGTAAAACATCTAATACAGAAATAAGCATAGAAATATGTTCAATATAATATGCAAATCTATATGAATAAATTTAATCAATTCAATTCTTCATACAACATATAAAATTAACACTCAAAAAACCTTAACAGTCCAGTACTAAATATTTAACAGAAAACAAATGTTTTTGATCGTACTTTTGGTCTTCTTCAAGTTCAAAAAAAGGTTTGGTCTTGTGCTGTTCCAGGTTGTTTGAAAATAATCTCGTAATTTTTGTTCTTCAAATTCACTTGTTCGAATCTCACTGGTTTTTTTTAACTTGAAGAAGCTCAAAAGTACGGTCGAAAACGTTTGTTTTCTATTAAATATTTAGTACTGAACTGTTAAAGTTTTTTGAGTGTTAATTTTATATGAGTTCCAGTATTTGTGTACGAAGGTTTTTAATTTAAACATATAAAATATTGTTTCCATAAAAAAAAATATGAAATAATCTGTTTTTGCTAATATATACATGGTTTGACAATAAAGTTCCAGGACTTTTATGCTGGTACCTGGAAAGTCACTGCAACAAATCGTGGTGAGGATTAGTCAAAGTAGTCTCTCTTATATTCGATGCGGAGCTTTTTCCGCTTCACAAGGTTTCTAGAACTGGTTTTGAAGTCATTCTCTAGAATGCACTTAAGTTGTACTGTTATGGATTTCTTGATATTTTGAACAGTTCTGAAATGCTGTCCCTTCAGTGCCAGTTTGAATTTGGAAAATAGGAAGAAATTAGCAGGAGCCAATTCTGTGGAATAAGGTGGATGGATGAACCTGAGGACCCTGTGCTTCACACCCATGCTAAGAACTGTGTCACAATTAAGCCTGAATGAGGGTGAGCATTGTCATCCAGGAGGAACCAGCTGTTGTTCTCTCGCAGGTGTGGTCTCACATGATGAATGCTTTTCAGTATTTGATCAAGATCATTGCAAATATGCTCCAGTCTCCTCTAAACAACTAGTTGACAGACATCCACATTTTGAGTCATCACAAATGTCCATTGTGAAATTGGGTGTACCATTCAAACACATGACCGTGAGATAGGGCATTCTTATGGTAAACAATTCTGATCATTTCATAAGTCTCTGTTGCTGATTTTCCTAACTTACAGCAAAACTTTATGTTTGCTCTTTGTTCCAGGTGGGAATCCATGACAATGGGAAGAATGGTATCTTTGATGACTGATGTTTAGAAGCACAGATGCTCTCTTTTCCAAATCTTCACTTGTCCTGCAAAAGAGGAATATCAAAACTTTAATCTGACATGTTAAACATTTTCATTTTTCTGTCATTAGCAGTAACAGAGTACCAGCATGTCCTGTAACTTTATTGTCAAGCCTTGTACATTAATTTTTTCACTGTAATTAAAATATTTCATCTATAAGCTTCAGATCGCAATGTAAATTATATATTTTAGTTTTTAATAAAAAAAATTTTACTGCTTTTCTGGAAAAGATAAATTCTGCAGATTATAAAAGTTTTAATTCTAAAATCAATTCGTTGTTGAATATATAGAAGAAATATTTACTAGAATCTCGAATACTTGTAGTTATAAATATATGGAATATAAACAAATTAAAAACATGTTACTTAAGATTTTGTTGTGTGACTTAAGTTAAAATACTTGTAAGAGGCATTTCATAAGTCATGGCAATTATTTTTTTATCTCAAAAAAAGTAAGATATATTTTAGAAGCATAAATGCAAAAACAACTATTACAAAATTTTTTAGATGAATTTGAAATTGTTTCATACAATAGTAATTCCATAATGATATGATCAACTGAAGCATCTCTTGAGAACTGCTCAGATTTTTGAGTCTGAAAATAGCTTTTCTTCTTCAAATGAGATGATATCTAAAAATTGCTGCTAAATGTGGATTAACTGCAAAACAATATAATGAGGAATTAGTAGAAGCCAAAGACGACAATGCTTTTCCATATTAAACAATTGCATGATGATGCAATACTTTCAAAGGGAAAGATATTGAATGGCAGATGAACAATGTAGATAGTATCTCCTGACAACAATTAAGTTTGTCAATTGCAACCATTGTGCCTTGAGATTGATCAGTAATAGAGCTGCATTAATTTAGAAGCAGAGATTAATCTTACTATCAATACAGTCCATCACATTCTTACAAAAATATCACATAAAAAAAAAAGTTTGCTCTCAGGTCTTGATGGATGTGTAAAAGTGAACATACTATGAAGCTTGCTGCACATATTACATTCACTCAGTTTGGAATGGCTGGAATTGAAATGTTTTATGAACAAAAACAAATTTTCTCTGCGTATTAGGGTCAGAAGTATTATTAATTATGATTTCCATTTTTAAAGTTTCACATATTTCCTCCCATGCATTTTCGTTCTTGATAGTGTTAATTGTGGTAAAATGTTGTAAATACTTGGATACTGCTGAATTAAATTTATTAACGTCTTGTCATCAATCATTTTGAATAATAAAACAAAACCAATTGTGAACAAAAAATTTTCAACAAACAGGAACAAGCATGTGTGTGCAATGAATGATGCAATAAAAGGAAGTTGTCATTATGCCTGACAACTTCCTTTAGAATAAGTCAAAATATTCCTCCTCCTGAAAATAGATTCTGATATGATTTGATTGATGTGATATTTTGCAATCTGATTTGAATTAGTGTGTTGAGATTCCATTTAAATACTTATTATTAAAAAATTCTTACCATTCCAATTTGATCTGATCTGATAGTGTGTGGGGCAAGCATGAGACTTGTTAGAATCTTCTAGAATATTACAATAATGGAGATAACTTTCTGCCTTAAATTTTTATGAAGAATGAAACATGGTCACTGCTTAAGAGTCAGAATTAAAATGGCAATAGGGAGAATGGCATCATCCTGCACCACCAAGACCAACAAAAGTTTTATAAAACCCTTCAAGCATGAAAGTTTTGGTAATTGTTTATGATCATAAAACTTAAGTTATTTCTTAGTCATATTGTCATCAGGATTTACAATCATGACTAGGAAAAATTGGTCCACAGAATTATGACACTACTATTTCACTGGAGAAAACATATGGAATACATGGGAGACTACTTTAAAGGATGTTTGATAAGGTGAGTTGTCATTTTATTGCATCATACTATAATCTGGCATAAGTTTCTTATATTGCTTCATAATTTTTAGTTTCCTCATTGCCAGCGAAATGTATGTGCAACATCAACTTCATGGCATCACTGACAGGTCTATTATAACTAGTTTTGTCAAATTTGTGCAAAGATTTAGATACAATATCAATTAAATTTTTGTATTTACTTTCAGAATCTGTCATATTTTGAAGAAAAAATATTGTTACCATGACTTATTAAATGATCCTCATAAATATAATTTGAATATTGAACATATTTAAGTGGAAAGGTATAAAATATTTTATTATATATTCTTATGAAGCTATATTATAATCTGCTTGAGTTTATTGTAGTCTCTAAAGGAAAATAGAAACACTTCTGATGATAATATACATTAAAAAAATATATCGAGAGATTAAATTTCTCTTGCTTGAGGTTGAAAAGAAGAATTTTTATATACACAAAGAACCTATACAACAATAAACAGATACACTTCAGGAATGTTTTCGTCTGTCACATTATTCCTTAGTCACATAGTTGGATATGTGGATGACAAATTAATTAGTGAGAGGTCACTATTTACATCATGAAAATTAGTTACAGGAATATGACTAAGAACTTCAACAATTTGAATTTAAATATGAAATATTTTGTTCTTTGTATGTGTATATTTATGTCTTGAGAAAGAAGGAATTATGATTCAAGATCAAACCAACACAAAAAATTGTCAGTGTGATACAATTTATTGTAATACCCTTCTTGCTAAATGACAGAATTGTATATACAGTAATATATGAATTTTAGATCTATATAAGATTCTATTCATTACAAAATATAAGAAATTGTTAAATTCAGATATCAAATAAACAATATTTTGTAGTAATGTTTAAAATAGAAGAAATATTTACTAGAATCTCGAATACTTGTAGTTATAAATATATGGAATATAAACAAATTAAAAACATGTTACTTAAGATTTTGTTGTGTGACTTAAGTTAAAATACTTGTAAGAGGCATTTCATAAGTCATGGCAATTATTTTTTTATCTCAAAAAAAGTAAGATATATTTTAGAAGCATAAATGCAAAAACAACTATTACAAAATTTTTTAGATGAATTTGAAATTGTTTCATACAATAGTAATTCCATAATGATATGATCAACTGAAGCATCTCTTGAGAACTGCTCAGATTTTTGAGTCTGAAAATAGCTTTTCTTCTTCAAATGAGATGATATCTAAAAATTGCTGCTAAATGTGGATTAACTGCAAAACAATATAATGAGGAATTAGTAGAAGCCAAAGACGACAATGCTTTTCCATATTAAACAATTGCATGATGATGCAATACTTTCAAAGGGAAAGATATTGAATGGCAGATGAACAATGTAGATAGTATCTCCTGACAACAATTAAGTTTGTCAATTGCAACCATTGTGCCTTGAGATTGATCAGTAATAGAGCTGCATTAATTTAGAAGCAGAGATTAATCTTACTATCAATANTTTCACATTATTTAGTTTTGTTTTATTTATTGCTTTATATTTTTTGTGTGATCTATTTCTAGTGTGAGAAAGGGGGGCCCGTAAGAAGAAAATGTCTAGAGCCCCAAAGTGGGTTAATCCGGCCCTGTTGTAAACAGAGAAGGAACAAAAGAAGTGCCAACCTCGCTAATTGGATCCACATGTGGTCTGGTGATTGACCACTTGCTCAATGGTGAACTCCTGGCTGTAAACAAGTGGATCAGAATATCGACAGACATAAATGTAAGCATCACTCTCGTCTGAAAAGCGGACCTGGGTGAAAGCTGTTTGTGCAAGGGAGGTTTGTGATTGGTTAGAAGTTTCCTCCAAAAAATCCTTAAATTGCAGAGCAAACAGGAGAGGGGAGAGAAGAGCAAGAGACTGGTAACACTGAAGTCTCAGGTACTTGGGAAGCCCGCTGAGCTTAGAAAGAGCATACTCTTCTGGTAACTATCTCAGGGACGGTTAAGTGCAAACCGTGCAGTTGAGCCACTCCACAGGCTAACTGAGGCCTCTCCAAAGCTTAATAGTCCCCGGAAGCCAATCTAGTATATGAGGCATCACACTTTGTGTATCCTGTATTTACTATGTTTTCCAACTTGTATACTCCATATATACATATATTGTAAATAAACTGTAAATATTATCTATCTTGAGTGTGGAGGTGTACTTTCAACGAACCTGGATCAAACATCACAGTATATCGAGTTGTAACAAATACGGCAAACCAACTCAATGAGATAGAGTTTGGGGAAGAAACTTCACTAATACATCATTAGAAATTCATTTAAAATTTTAGTAAAAATTATATACCTGGTTTAACTGTTGGAACATACCGACATTCAACAAGAGTAATAATTTGTTGACATTTCACAAGTCTTGGTTTTAACTAAAAATAATAATAATAAAAACTGAAATGTATTTGTGAAGGCTTTTGCTTTGAATTACTCTTTTTACCTGGAATTATGAATATAAATTTGTCTGTTTAAAATTTATCATCTAGTTACGTGTTTCTATTCAGTCCAGATATGCAGGGTTGTACTATAGTTAAATGGATTAAAAACAAAATAGGCTTTGATGGCTATATACTGTAGGTATAAAGTATATGTTGACAGCTAGGACTGTGTTCGTCTTAGGTTTGCAAGCAGAAAGAAAACTGTACATATAGAATCAACAACACAGCCGCACAAGTCGCCTCTTCCCCAGTAAGTACATAATTTGCATGGCATTACCTATCCAAAGCATCTACTGTTTTTTATCGTTGATGATTATGAATGAATGCCTGGCAATGTTTATAAATTTTAATTTGTGTAGAATTTTGAAAGTACTTTAATTTATTTTCAAAATATATTATTATTATTATTAATTTTTTCCTGCATTGAATATATAGTAGCTGCATCCTTTTTAACTCTATTTATTGCATGATAAATTTCAGCATGACAATTGGGATATGTATTCTGTATTCTAAAGGTAGATATAAAATTGTATTCTTTTGAATGATGTACTGTGTATTTCATTTTGTGGTTTTAAAGTTTTAAAACTTTTATAAATATATTTATAAAACCTGCTTATAATGACAAAATAAAATTTTCTTTGTTTTTATCTTTTAGATATATGGAACTAAGACCTGCATTTGATCGAGCCCAAGATAAAATAAGACAATTAGAATTACAATTAGAAGAATTTAAAAAAGAAATGGCTGCTCAAGAAGAATGGCATAGTCAAATGTATTTGAAAATGTATAGGTAATAAACTTTATTTGTAAGCAAAACAATATTCACTTTAAGTTACTAATCACATTCATTTGACAGAAGTGGTTATTGCAAACTAAACAAATCAAAACATTAAATAATTAAAATCTTTTTATTTGTAATAATTGCTTCTCTCAATAATAATTTAAGTGGAGATTTCTAATTCAATATGTACTGTAATTACTAATTCTTTTCTCTGTGTTCCTTTTTTTAAAATACAAATAATTAATTTATCGGTAAATCATAAGTTTAACTGACTGAATTGTTATAATTTGCATTGAACTATAACAACTGTCTGAATTTAGTTAATTCTCTCAATGAAATGTATAATTAATTCCAAACAGGCTATTGTCAATATATAACAATAATCAACCCATATAGCAGCAAAGATTTAATAAACATTTGAACATTTTTGATCATGTTTAGTGATCATCATCAGATTACAATTTTTCAATTAATTTAAATAAAAGTTCATTATAACAATGAATAACATAAAGCTTTACATAAAATATTTGAATGGAATAAGATTCATCAATTTATTTATTTGGTGTTAAGTTTAAATAATATAAGTAATAATAACTATCTTATCTTTAAAATTTCTAGTAAAAATTGTTTAATTTGTATTTTAATATGATTATATTTTCTAATTTTAGTTTTAAATAATTATATGACTGTTAGAAAATATATAGTTGCATCAAAAATTGAAATATTTTTGGAATAAATAACATTGAGTTAATCATATAAACCATTTGAATACTGTATTTACAATTATATTCAAAAGAATATCGAAATTTATAGGTTTTATAAATGAATATTGCTTAAACTTGATTGACTATTTCAATAATGATTAAAATTAATATTTAAGTTAATGAATGAAAAATATTTTAATATTAACTGCTGCAGTTGTTTTAGCAAGTGTTAGTAACTCCTGTCAATGCAAAGATATCAGAAATATTTAGTGTATATAAATTTTGATTGTTAAAAAAATATACTTGTATTAAATTAATTGTTGTTATTGTTGAATTATTTGTGTTAATATTTTATTAATTTTATCAGTGGTGTGCTGTGACATTTTATAGTAGGGAAGCTGTGTTTCTGTAAGAAGCCGACTTCCAGGGGCAATTAGTTAATTGCACATCAGTGATGGTCAAGGGTCCATTCGTATTGTTTGTTCGATAAGCCAGTAAAAACCGTAGACTTCTCTAAATGTGTTTTTAATATCACAATTACATTCTGAATCACTAGCACGATAAAAGGGCTAAAATTACAAATAAAATAATAAAAACTTACTTGGTGAAATAAAATGTGTGGTAGATGTACAGTACAGTGCATACCTGGTACAAAATATTCTTCAATTATATTAATATACTTTGAAAGAAAATTATAATTAAATATAGCTTTGTAAAGAAACGTACATAAAAATAACATAAAATCTTATTTACAATTNAGGAAACAAAGAGAGAAAAAGGACCTGAGGGCCTGAATGAGGAGGAGTAGAACATTCTTTCAAAGTGAAAGGACATAGAAGATGGTGCTCCATGTCTTCAAAAGCAGCTAGACTGGAGAAGCAGAACTAGCTTGACAAGGATCAGTAAACTTATCATAGTGTGAAAATCTGAAGAGGGGACAATTAAGTTAATCCCTTAATTAATTAATTAAAGTAATATTCCTATCCAATTCTAATACCCCACTGAGAAAAAAAGGGTGAACAAAAAGTCAAACAGGGAAAGGATGACAAAGTGGAAAAAACCCACACATATCCTATTTCTCACAATTTCATAACAGATAAAACCAATCAAATATCTCTCCAAGTTAATAATTATTACTAAGGTTGCAATACAAACCCTGACCTTAGTCACTACCACCATTAATTCTGTTTGTTTGACAGCTGTTATCAATTTTATGAGGCAAAATGAGTAACAATACCAGATGGAAAGAGGTAATAAATTTGTCAAAACGTTCGATTTCTGACAATTAACATAAACAACCCACCCAGACCTAAATCGAACTTGGACCACATTGCATCAGAACTCCTCCCAATAGTTCCCCTGTGAGACAAGTATAAAAAAGGATACCCGCACCTCGGGGCGATCGTCAAAAGGAAGCGTCTAGGAGGAAACTCTATTCAGACCTCTACCCTATCGAAGGACTGCTCGGGACTTGATCAGTATAGAAATAATTACTTAACACTGAGGTAAACTCTCTCTTTTAGAATAGTTTATAAGTTAGATTAATGTCAACTTCGCTAAATAGAGAAATTTAATGGAAGGACAGACCACTGGAAATGCACCGGCAGGACCAGTTGATGTTTACCTTTGTTGTTGGGTTGTTAAATGTTGCACTATTAAGGGATAATCAGGGAGTCTGTATCATACATTATGCTTCTGTATTCTTTTTGTAACAGTTTTGTGTTTATTAAATATGTTATTCTTATGCTTAAATATGTGTCATCCTTGAGTGCGGCCAACACCTTATCATGACCTTGCTAATCCTCCTACTCACTTACAACTTAAGCCATTCCATGACGCGAAACCAGTAAGAAGGGCCTGAGCTCATGGCTCGACCCCCTCAGTTCTCACAATAGTGATGATACAACAAGTTTCGAGTAGATAGAAGGATAAAAGGGAAGATGATGATGAGCCATCAGTCCGAGTGAGTTCCACATGCCTTCCACTGAAAGTGTGCAAAGTTCCACACATCCTGGGTATTTCATCTTTTCCTATAACCTATGTTACTATTTATCACTTTCCTTTTTTTGACTTCCCTTTTTCCTTAGTTTAAGTTAGTTTGTAAATACTAGTTATAGCGTTTCCTGTTACCAGTCTCCTGGTATATGTTGCAATGTGTGTATTCTTGTCATTTGTTCATCAATAATTTTGTTATCACTGTATTACCATCCTTTGCCATTGAGTTGGAATCCAAAAGAATCTGTATCTTTTCCACAAAAATAAATACTTTATTTAACTACATACTGTATGTGAGGTTCCAGAACAGATCAGAACTAAAATTTAATTTCAAGTTAATTAAAAGCAAAAATGTTACTGTCAAGTTGGACCAAAGGTTATGTTAGTTATTTAAGAGAGAGAGAGAGGGGAGGAAAAAAAAGCTGTAGTTGTCAAAACAAATGTGATGCAAAGATGCATGACTTAATGGATCAGATGGCATGTCAGTCTGGGAAGGTAGAACTCTGACACAAGCACTCATAAACAATCGATCTAGGTTAAAGATTTGGAAAAGGGGAAAGATTTGATAGATAGAAAAACATCATGTATGATCATTAAAGTTCCAAAACAACAGAAAACAGAAACAATGGACTAAATTATGAGTGCAAGGCTTATAGTTCTATCAACAATCTCTGATCAGAGTCGAAGAAAAGGTATCAGATAGATGCCTCGAATCGGATTGTTCTCGTGACCCAATCAGGTCGTGGTTTTCACCTAGAGACAAAGGAGAGACCAATTGAGAAGTGAGGAATGGGACGTGGGCCAATCAGAAAAACTATAAAAATTGGTAATTCAAGATCAAACAGAGTGTCACCCTCTGGATTACAATCACTTAATTCATATAACATCAAAATCTTGCCGTGTGTCTTCCATCTTCCATCAGACCAAACATCACACCTCCATCAGGCGCTCATCAACGCCAAAGCCGAAGACCAATGAACTCTTCTTACCTGCCCTGTGGCTGCACACGTCGTACAAGTGCAACATCCAACCAGAGATACCTCAAAACACCAAGATCTTTGTACTTGTCATATATATAAGCATCCTTCGGTCTCAATAAATGGTTTTCTTTGTAAAATACTTGTCATCACTGTTTCTGCCACCACCACCCACATGTAGATGACCCTAGCCTTCCAGACATGGGATTAACTGATTTCCCCCTAAAAGTCAGCAAACTTACATATGCATAGTTATTTGTTTGGTACATTCTCCTTTGTCGGTTAATGATTATTTCGATGCAACTTCACAGTTAATCTTGGAAATAGCAGTAGTTCTGTTTGACTTTACTTACCTTTTCTTTATTGAACTGTAAGATTCTATAACAGTGTTTCCTTCTGCCATCAAGTAGGTTATGCCTACTACTCAAGTTTTTGGGGATTTTTCTGGATCAATAGTAAATGTTTATTTCTATTTTCGTTTTTAATTACTTTATTTATCAATGCATCTAATAATTTTTAGGGTAATCATTAAACATAAATATTTTTACTATTTGTTGTATTTCTTTTTCCTGGTTTTATATTTTACTAGTTCTACTTTTAATTTTATCTATATACATTTTAAATATATTATACTTTATATTTATTGTTCTATGGTATTTTTTTATGTTAGTTTTGTTTCTGTGAACACCGTAATCAGTTCTGAGTACATGATTATCTATATCCCATTGTGGTGAGTGGTTGTTCATATTTATTGGTACATTTGATTTATAGTTAATTACTTTAGATACTTGCATAGGTTTAACATATTTTTTATACTCTAGTCCAGTGGTTCCCAATTAGTTTTTCCTGTGTACCACTTCAAGAAAGAGTTCAAACTCGCATACCCCTTATAACAGAAATTCATATTAATCCATACTAATATTATAAATTCAAAGGTAATTCTGTCTATCTGTCTGTCACCTTTTCACATCTAAACTGCTGAACAGGTTTTAATAAAATTTGGCACAGAGATAGCTTACATGTTGGAGATGGACATGGGCTACATTTTACTGCGAGAAAATATCTTATTCCCACGAGAAAATTCAATATAATGCGGGCGAAGCTGTGGGTAGACAGCTAGTGATAAATATAATAAGTTTTTTTTACATTTATTACCTTTAAAATACAATTCTAATAATAATGAAAATAACATAAGGTTATTTAATTTTAATGTGACAAATGTGCACGATTTTCTTTGCACAACTTTGTAAAATCTGGTTGCTTTTTGGTCAGCTTCAGTCTCAAGTCATCTTCAAGTTGAAATCGGTGACGATGTTTAGTTTTCATGTCTGTCATGGCCAAAAATCCGCTTTTGCAGAGGTATGTTGTGCAAAATGGTAGTAAATATTTTATTGCTGCTTTGCTGACATGATGATAATGATAATTGTACAATTAACACAGTTTGTGTTAATTGTTCCTTTTTGGAACAATTAACACAAAAGGAACAATTTTTGTTCCTTTGCATAAGGAACAAAAATTGTATTTGTTTCTTGCATAAGGATTTCATTTACGTATTGTCACAAATGCATTGTTTTTAATGAAATTTCGAGAATATTTTTAGTTATAAATAAACGAATTTGTGCATTCAACATTATGTTGTAAATTGCTGAATTTTTGATGGTCCACCCATTATTTTTTTGATTGCTTCATCTCATGCATTTAAATTTTAAATTGACCGATTTTAGATTGCCGCACGTACCCCTTCAAGCAATTTCGCCTACCCCCAGGGGTACACAAAATTGCTTGAAGGGTAGTACCACTAATTGAGAACCATTGCTCTAGTCTATCTTCTATCTTGTTTTTTTTATGTATTGTAACATTTAAATAATTTATACTATTTTGTTTTTCTGTTTCAAATTGTATATTTTCCTTAATTTGGTCTTCTTGTATCATTATTCATTTCTTATTTGTTTCCATTTTGTCAAAAAATAAAGTAATTAAAAATGAAAATAGAAATAAACATTTTGATGATGATAAAAAATGTGTGAAATTAAATTATATTCCTAAATTCTTTGAAAGATTAAAGAAACTATTAAATAATAAAATAAATTTAATACTCAAGAAAAATGATTTATTTAAAAAAACATTTATATTATAGAAATAATGAAAAAACTGAAATAATAGAAGAAAAAGTAGTAGTTGTGAACCAGATAAAACATACATAGGTAAAACAAAAAGAAAACTTAAAATATGTAGAAAGGAACATATCAGATCAATTGAGGAAAATTAAGAAAATTCAGAAGTAGCCAAGCATTATAACAAAGTAGAATGTGAAATTAATTTAAACATGATAAAAATAAAGAAAAAAAAAAAAAGAAATGGATTTAAAAGACAATTATTTGAACATGTTTATATAAAAAAACAAAGTAACAGAATTAATGATAATTTAGGAAGAGAAATTTGCCAATCATGAAAAAGTTTCATTTATAGAGAATGAGAATTTATAGATGGCATAATGGGTAGAAAAATATTTAAAATAAAAATAACAGTGGAAAAGATAAAAGAAATAAAAAATAAGAATATGAAAAGATGTCAAACCATCAGTTAGTAAATAATTTTTAACATTTTAAACAAAACTAATTTTTTAATAGTTTTAGTATTTTATATGGGCATAAATTTAAAAAAGTTACAATAAGTATATTACACTCTGTTTTTTGGATGCTTTATGTCAGTATTAGTGTTGTATTAATATTGGACAGTAAAGAAAATGTAAGTAATTTTATCTTATCTGAAATATTGTCAGATGTAATATCATTGTTTAAAAAATTTTTATACAATTGTTATAGAATATTGTAAACCTGCTAAAGAGGGGCCTACAGGTCTTAAACACATAAAAAAAGCGTGCAGATGAAAATAAATATATTTTGTTTTGACTAAGACTTCCTCTCTTTGCTAATCAGAAACTATACCAGTATAGTAAGTCCTATCTATAAACAAGGTCCAAGTAGACAATACAGAAACAAAAAAATAAAACATTAAGGACATAGAGGTAAAAATAATTAATTTGTTAAATTAACTTTAATATTACATAAACAATTTTTTTTATTAAATTTTCAATTGCAAATATACTTACAGTTTTATTTGTATCATCCCATTCCAGGTCAAAAAAAAATAATCCTGAAGAACTAAGTTTTGGATATAAAAATGCAGCTATACTATAGGCATCATCTAAGAAATATAAATTCAAAAAATATCTAATTAAAAATTTGTAAATATATGTTTAAAAAATTCCTAACATTACACAATTTATCATAATAATAAATTTTATTGCTTGAATTAAAAAATTTTACAATTGGAAGTTATATATAATATATATATATATATATATATATATAACCTCCAATTAACTAACATAAACTTGTGAGTGTTATGTTGGCCTTTCTTTATTACTAGATTATTACACCATCACTCAACATAGCACTCACAAATTTATACCAAGACTAGACAAGAAGCATATAATAGTAATTAATTAGCATGTTCATTATCAAGTTAAATCATTGAATATAAGTTGATAGATATAAAAAATATTCATATTAAATAAGTTTTACTTTAATACAAAATATAGCTAAATTTTCTAAGAATTTTAGTATAAAAAATTATTTCTATTAAAATACCTTCATATTTCCTTAACAACATTGGTGAAGAATGATTTGCATTATTTATTTCTTCCTAAAAAAATAATAATTATTAATAAAAATTTTATATCTCAATAATAGCTAAATATTGTAAAAGATAAGTATTTCCTTTTTCCTGAAATTATAAATAAAACTAACTTGTTACAAGTAGCAATTGTTACTATTGAGAAGAAATCAGTTTTTTGTAATATCTCTGAGGGATGTCAGAAAATAAAAAAATGTTTGCATACAGTACTCTGTACAGGTAAATTACTGCCATTTGTTCAAGGTCAATTTGTTCTCTATGTTAACTTAGCACACATAAAGTTTCAATACTGGAAAGCTTCTTGTTACTGTTTTGTGAAGGGCTACAAATGTGCACAAAAATTGAAAATCCTACCAAATGAAAAGAGCAAAATGTTATTTGTTTTCTAAATGAAAAGAAAGTTCATCCTACATAAAATTTATCCACAAATCATGGATGTGTATGGAGATCACATTATGAACAAAGTAAGTGTGAGAAAATGATGTTTAATGTTTAATCAAGAAAGATTATGTGTGACCACACTCTACCAAAGCCACTCAAGCTGTGCTCAAGCTAAGATGTTTTCAACACCCACTGTACAGTCCTGACCTGGCCCCAGTAATTTTTACCTCTTTTCCAAGCTGAAAGAGTTTTTGGGTAGATCTGGAACATTTTAGAACAGATGAGAAAAAAAAGCTGTCACTAACCAACTGAAAGAACTGGCAGTGGAAGTCTATGATAAAGGAGTCCAAAAACTAATGTCATGCTATGACAAGTGCTTTAATCATAATGATGACTATGTAATAAAGTAACTGATCTTGTACTAATTACTCAATAAAAATTGTTTCCTATCATTATATTTTCTTCCTTTTTTATAGCCAAATGTTGTTTACTTTCTGAATTCTTTTATAATTTCTCAACCATATCTATCCATATAAGAAGAAACTACATCAGTCATGGCTAAGTACAGACCACGAGAATCTTTTTATGCAGTGTACAATGTAATAACTATCATTTAAGATTTCTTTGAAAACTTATACAGCAAAATCTCATAGTAAAGCACAAAGAAATATACAATAGGAATAGAAGCATTACTGTATATTAAACACAAAATTTAGATGTTTTGCAATAGAAGTATCATATTAATAGAATAGGAACAGATATAATATGTTGTTATTTTGTATAAATTCATACAAAGAAAATACTTTTAAAGTAACTTTTACTTTAAAAGTAACTACTACAGATTGCTAATAAAAATAAACAATAGTTATGATAACTAAAACAAAATCTTAAACAAAATTTTTAGAATTATTCATCATTTGGGTTACTGTTTTCTGTAGGGAAATATTGAATATTTACAAGATTCAAAACAAAATTCTTTTATATTAAACTTTTGACTTTTGTAATAGTTTATAACGTACAATTGTTCTCTTTGAATTGTCAGAATGTTAATGTCAAATATAGTAGATCTGAAGATGGGAATGTAAAATCCGGAAAAATGCTTAATCTAATTAAATATTTATGACTCCTTCAACAGTTTCAAGTGTTTCTTTCTAATGTTTACACATTGAATTGTTTGTTCCTGTTTCATGTAAATTTTTGTGTTGTAATTATATTTTTTAGTAATATTGTCTTCTAGCTTGGTTGAAAAAAATGTTTGTTTGTTATTAATATACTGTTATATTGTTAATTTATATATGTTTTACTTAAATTATATTTAAACATTTATTATTTAGTTGTAATTATATTTTTATCAATATTGTTGCTTTAGTTGAAGTATGATCTTAAATATCTTACTTCATGAAATCACAAATGAACATCTTTACATCTTTTCAACAATGTTTTGGTTCAATTTGATTTAAAATTATTCAAAGTAAACACTTCAAATAACTTTAAATGAGTTTGAATCAAAACACTCTTATGTCTGAACAGCAGTTATAAAATAATCAAATTCAGCAGTAGCTTGATAAAAATCTATTAATAAGGCCAAAAATGTTTGTGCTGTATGAGACATTGCTGTAAAGTACAGATGTTCATTTGTAAATTTATTGTAATGTTTTCCAGTTTTGGTTTTATTATCTTATTTAAAATAGCTTTACATTTAAGCTTTTATTTATGTCCCATATCAACAAAGTATGCACTGTCATTCAGAATAATTAAATTTAAATATATAACCCAATGATAACTAGCTGAGAATGTTTGTTTATTTTTATATTATTTGCTGGACATTGACAATTTGATAGTAAATGAATACAAGAATAAAAATAATTTAAAACATAACAAGCAATTATTTTATTATGACATTATCACAATGCTGGGCTGCAATTTTTAATTTATTTAATTTAAAATATATGTTCTCCACCTCATATTATCGATAGTAGTGTCTTGCCCCTGTTCATCATACTTCTCCTGTTAGCAATAGAGTCATGTCAGTCATCTATCTAACTCCTTTCAGGGAAACATTTTTGAATTGAAATAATGTGACTTCTGGAAGTTCTTATATAGTTAATCAAGCCTCCTGCCCATAAGCTTTCCTTATCTGGTCTCAATTTTTATCTATCTAACTCTGTTCTCAAAATTATGGAAGGA
The DNA here is from genome assembly GCF_000671375.1 of Centruroides sculpturatus. Lineage (NCBI taxonomy): Eukaryota > Metazoa > Arthropoda > Arachnida > Scorpiones > Buthidae > Centruroides > Centruroides sculpturatus. The sequence goes on from NW_019385273.1 coordinate 133,963, forward strand.
CAGACATACAGACAGACAGAAAGGTGGACAACAGTTGAAATTTACAAGTCAGTGATTTTTTCAAATTGCAGTCCAATGAGTATGTGATAAATAATAATTAGTTATCAAGATTGAAGTAATTAAAAATTTTGGAAAAAAGCAGAAACAAATTAAACTGTTAAAAGTTATTTAATAGCCAATATATTAATAATACTGATTTTATGTTCAATTTCCTAAGAAATGATGAAAGAAATGATGAAAGAAATGATAAATATTGTAAAATTACACCAAAATGCTTAAATAATTTAATCATATTTCATTTTTAATTTTTTTAAATATTTGTAATAATAATAATCATTTAATAGTACTGTACTTTAATAATAATAATAATAATAAACTGAATCTATATTCTTTAATCAAAATGCACTTTTCAATTTTTAATCTCTACTAAAGACCAACACTTTGTAAGTATTTAAAACAAATTATGTTTAAAATATTAAATCATGCTCTTTATAAAATTTTGTATTTATTGAATGATAAATGAGAAAATTTTAAAGAAAAATATAATGTAATTTTAATTACATTAAATTATATTTATGTATCACTTTTAATTAATAAGAATAAATTAGTTCATAAAAATTGCATAATTACTTACATGTACATTATCTTTATCACACATATCCCTATTAAAGTAAAAAATTTCATATTTAAATATATAAACCATATTTAGATTACAATTAATTACACTTAAACTTTATTTTTATATCAATTTATAATATTTAATTTAGTATTTTGTTTAGTTTTGTTAAAATGGATTTTATATCCTTTAATTTTAACTGTTATTCTTTTATCAGTTAATATATTTGGCAAAGTTGTTCTCTTAATTCTAAGAGGAAAATTTATTATTAATCTATGCCCAAATCATGTTAAATTGGTACCGAACTTTAATAATATTGCAAGTAAGCATACTCAGAGATCAAGACAGGGTGGTTTCATAAATCACCTTTTATACTTTTTTATATCCTCATCTTTAATTTTTCTTTTCTGAAAAATTGAAGATGAGGATATAAGAAAAAATAAGAAGGATCCAAGCCTGTAGTCTCTTTCAACATTGTATATAATTATCATTCATATTTACCTCCCATATTCTATATTGAAACATGTCTGTTAATAAATATATAAGTGCACAGTGACTTTCCAAACACCCTGTAGAAATCAAAGTACTTTGTTTATTGGTTGACATCCACTTCTAGCATAATAAGTAACAATAATTTTGTAGTATCCATAGTTACTTTTTTAAGAGTGAGATTTTCCCACCAATGCTGTTATTTGGTTATATTCCTTCTTTTTCTCAAGTTTACTAGTACATTGCCTTACAACAAAATGTCTCATCATAAGGCAACTTCACTGCTAATCAGCTTTACATTTTCACTCTGCTCATCAAACAATCCTCGTTTTACTTTCTCATGAAAAAATAGAAATATTGACCAGAGAAATATCCTGCTAGGTAGGTAAATAATGTGTATTTAACTACTAAATAAATGTTAGTACTAAATATTACACGTTTTGCAAGTAATACTTAGTAAGTTCTCCTTGTAAGTTAAACCAAAGCTTCAGAGCTAATTCAATTTTGCTTCTAGTTCAATTTCTCTCACAAATCATATTTTCATTGTTTTTTTCCTGCATTTATTTCAGTATAAATATATTTGTTATAGAAATTTAAAAAGAAGCAACACTAATAGCAATTAAAAACAAAAAAAAATTATTTTCATGATGAACTCAGGATATTTTCTTCAAATTAGAAGTTAAGACTATTTACAAAAATATTTAATTTTCGAGTCTATCCATTAATCCTTTTTACATAACCACATAAGTACCCGTTACATTGGTTTGAAGAAATAACTTCATTAAAAAACAAATAACAATAGGTAAAAATTTTTCACTATTAAAATGATCAAACGTCAGCCTTTTATTTGAGGATCTGATGCTTTAACATTAAAAACAATAAGTATATCTTCTCACTTTACTATCAAGTTTTTATCCAATTTGTATCAGGTTCTAGCCCTCTAGTGATCGATACAAGTTATCTTTTCATTTGCATATAGTTACAATTTTCATGAAGAACTCAGGATATTTTCTTCAAATTAGAAGTTAAGACTATTTCGACCACTAGAGGGCTAGAACCTGATACAAACTGGATAAAGACTTGATAGTAGGGTGAGAAGATTTACTTATTGTTTTTTATGTTGAAGTGTCAGATCCTCAAATAAAAGGCTTACATTTGATCATTTTAATAGTGGAAAATTTTTACCTATTGTTATTTGTTTTTTAATGAAGTTATTTCTTCAAACCAATGTAATGGNAATGTAGAGTGTATCTTTTATTCGGTCAGGCATCATCTAAAGAATTTATACCTGGATTGAGCACCTGGATCACAGGAGGTGTCATCTCGGTACTCAATTTGGTGAAAGGATATTAGTTGACCGGCGCGAATTATGACTAATTATTCGGAAGAAGGATTCACACAATGACATCTCTTCCCATTTATTCTCATTTGGAGTATAGGATTCTCTAAGCAAAAATACATAAACTAATTAGAAAAAAGAAAACCTTAATTATATAAGATTCATTGAGAAAATTTAACTACATATAATATTTTTAATAAACTAATAAAATTAAATAGTTTTATCTTAAAAAAATTAAAACTTTATACATACCTTGGACTATCGGCATCTAATAAAACAATAAGAAAAGATTCAGTTTCAATTTAAAAACTTATTAAATGCTAAATTAATACAAAATACTGTTTATATTGAGCATGTACAGTGAATGCAGAAAATATAACATGAGAGAATATCAAAATCTAAAACCTTTTTTAAAATCCTTTATCCAAAACTTTTTTATGTTTTGAATAAAGGATTCAAAATATCAAAGGATTCAAAATTTGGATAAAAACATTCAAAAATTATTATTTTTTGTGTAGTGTTATTAAGTTATTTAGAATTATATAGTGAAGTTCTTCCTCAGATCAACTCCATCTTGTTGAATTGGTTTGCCATGTTTGTTACAACTTGATATAGTTTGATCCAGGTTCGTTGGAAGAACACCTCCACACTCAAGTTAGACATTATTTACAGTTTATTTACAAATATATATGTAGAGTATACAGGTTGGAAAACACAGTAATTACAGAATACACAAAGTGTGGTACCTCAAGTACTAAATTGGCTTCAGGAACTATTAAACTCTGAAGAGTCTAGGTCAGCCTGTGGAGTGGCTCAACTGCACGGTTCGTCCAGCCTCTGCACTTAGGCCAAGATTCTACTAGTGTAAAAACGGGCGTAAAATCCTTCGCCATAAAAACTTTTAATCACATGACCTAGTTGCATTTGTGTCTGGATTGCAATGGAGGTCTGGCTAGCTAAGTTTTTATGGCGACGGTACTATCAAAGTTATAAAGACAATGATTATATTCTACGAGTTTTTTCTGCACTATAATTACAAATGTAGTAAAAATAATATCTTTACTTTCATATATTAACTTTTATTATCGTATTATTAATTAATATACAGCACTTATAAGCTTAACTTTTTTCATTATATACTCCTCTAAATTGAAGGATTTTCCTTCGGCCATCCGTATTGCGTGTTTTAGGCATCCATTATTATAATTGGGAAACCTCTTGTCATATATACATGAATACTTTTGGATGTTTTCAATAAATCTTTCCAGATCTATTCTAGAGTAGCCATGAGAGAACATACACAAAAGCTCGTTTACTGCCATTTTCGCACCGTGTCACAATGACCTAGATTTCACTGACTTCTGATTGATGGATGGTACCATTTTACGGCCATATTCATGTCAAAAGTTGAACACTGCTCAACTTACTTTTACACTGGTTTTACAACCTGCTCAAGTGTAAAATATCATGGTCACGTGATTAAAAGCTTTTATGGCAAGGGGTTTTACGCCCATTTTTATGCTAGTGGAGTCTTGGCCTTGCGTGTCCCTGAGATGTTTACCAGAGGAGTATGCCCTCTCTAAGCTCAGTGGGCTTCCCAAGTGCCTGAGACTACAGTGTACCCAGTCTCTTGCCCTTTTTTTCTCCTCTTCTGTTCACTCTGCAATTTAAGGATTTTCTGGACAAAAACTTCCGACCAATCCTAAACCTTTCTTGTGTGAACAGCTTTCACCCAGGTCTGCTTTTATCAGATGATAGTGAAGCTTACATTTAAGTCCTCTGATATTCCAACCCACTTGTTTACGTCCAGGAGTTCACCACCTGGCAAGTGGTCATCACTGGACCACACGTGGATCCAATTAGCGAGGTTGGCACTTCTTTCATTCCCTCTCAGTTTACAACTTTGTTTACAAGCCAATACTTTACATATATATTTTTTCTACTGTATATTAAATTTTTAATTTGTTACAATATAACAAGATAACATACTAAAACTTAATTTTAATACAAATATATTAAAATTTTATTAAATTAAAACTTACCTTCTCTTGATGATTTTGTGTGTAACTAAAAAAAAAGAAAAAATAAAATAATCATTTTAATAGCATATAAGATAATTTACATATTATATAATGCAAAATCCCTCATTTTTAGCTACTTTCTCTGCCTTTAACAATAGTTTCAATTTCAATTCACATTCCTGTCACTATATATAAAATTATCACTCTAATTAACATTTTTCTTTTGTAAATACTTTAAATCACAGTATTTGAGTTTTAAGATTATTCTGCAAATGTTATAAATAATAAAATTAATCAATATATTAAAAATATCACATATTACTGAAATTAAATAATATCTGAAATATTATAACCAACCCAGGATTTATATATGAACTAGACCACCCAGGACCCATCAAGTCACACACTATTTAAAATTTATAAAGAATAGAAAATACTGTAATAGTAGTGTTTTATGGATGTGTAATGCCTCTGCATATCTTGTTTTATCATAACCTTGTTCATCTCAGACTTAAGCCTTGGTCCACAAGACAAGGTGAGAGTCGATGCCATAAGCATGGCTTGGAGAGCTTTTTGAAATGTATGCAAGTGACACTATATGAACTCTTAGCATGAGCATTGGAGATAATGCTCATATTCAGCTATTAAATATTTCTTCTTATATTTTTATTATTTTATTATATATGTTTTACACATATATCTTTATATTTTCATTTATTCATAACTTCAAATGTCTGACTATCAACATTTGAAATATTTATTCTAGAATGTTTTAAAAATTTTTGTTCTATACAAATGCAACTGACATTCAATTTGTATTTTTTCCTGAAGAAAGTCAGTAAAATATAATGAGTGTATATTGGTCAAAAGATTTAAAAGTGTACAGGTAATAAACAGACAGCCATTCTATTTTATATATATAAATAATAAAATTTAAATAATTAGAACGCATATTATCTATCTAACCAAATTTATAGTTATGTACTATTCTACCCATGACTACTGCACCAATTAACCCATTGGATGATTTAAGTACTGTATAGTTAAAACACAGTAATTGTAAAGTTTAAAAAGTAACATCATACAGAATGATGTCATCGACAGAAAATATGGTAACTCAGTTATCTGTCACCTGATTTTAATGAAACTTGTTTTATTTTGTTTTTATTCTCATTTGGAGTATAGGATTCTTTAAATAGCAGAATTTTGTGTCATTTTTCTGTATTCAATTATAACCAACCAAACAATCGCAGACATTTAGTAGATATGTTGCATTTATCTTGCCAATAGGTAAGAAAGTCAAACTTTGATATTTCACTTCCCTATTGATTTCTGAGGCAAATTATAATGAAAAAAGAAAAAATTAAGAAATCATTAAAATTAATAATATAATGATAAATGATATGTTGACTTACACATTTTTTATTAAAATTTTTTATGTACAGTAGAACTCTGTTAAGAAGTTTTAGAAGAGACCATTCTAAAAAACTTCTTACATAGATATACTCTTATGCAGGAATTGTAAAAAAATAATTTTTTATCTGCATAACAAATATTATTTTAATATCAAGATAATATAATATAGTATAGTGTAGTGTAGCATAGTAGAAAAGTAAAATGCACTGACTACAACAAGTGATGAAGTGACTGGTGTTAATATAGGATCAGATAGGAAGTATGGTCAAAACAATAAGACCTCAGCTAATTTAGTGACTACTGTAGGTGTGTGGGTGTTTGATATACAATATAGTAAAAAATATCTGGAGTTACTTTACTAAAACTACTATTTTCATAAGTGATAAAGTTATGGTGAGGAAAGAGATTATAATATGTCTTCAACAGAAACTTCTTAAATAGGTAAAATATCATCGATGGGACTTATGTTTTGAATTTCTTATACAGGAAAACATATTATATGGGAACTTGTTATGCAGAAAATTTTAACACACATCTTAAGGTGTAAATGGCAGGACTGGAGAAAATAGACTTCTTATGCAGGTACTTCTTAAATAGGTTCTACTGTATTTAACATTGATTCTGTAAATTTTTATAAAAAAATAGCACAGTGTGAGAACTTTCAGAATCAGAAATTGCTAGTAGCATTGGTTTTTAATATGTATTATTATTTATTCTGTCAGAAGTTTTCAGTATTTTCTACTCAGAATTTTACCCATTTGTTTAAAATCAATTAGGTAAAATTCAAAATATAGTCTTGGAATAATTATATAGTTGTTAATCTAAATACATTATTAATAAGACTGAATATAAATACCTAGACTTGTATAACAGGTATTTAAAATAACATCTAACAACTATAGTCATTTGTTAATAATATCTATTTTCAAAAATAATAAATCTTAAACTAACATAATCTAAAAGGACACAGTATAGAATATCTAAATAAATAAAGTTTTAAAAATAAATCTCTGATGAATTGGCTTGTTCTCTTTCAACATTCAAATTACTAATTACTAATAAAATTAACTTTTCCATAGATACCATGTACACAATTATTCCAATTAAAATAGCATAATAGAACAGCAGTTCATAAGCAAATTCAGGGTTATGGAATATCAGAATGAGATGCAAAATAAGGTCTGTATTCCAAAAGCCCCTGCATTGCTGGTAAACAAACGGGACGGAGGGCAACGGGGGTGATAACGGGAAACGGGCAACGGAGTGATAACGGGAGAAATAACGGAAATAATGATGAAAGAAACATACAACTTTGCTTCGTACTTAATAAAATTCTCTTAAGAGAGTCAGATTTTCACATAACTCCCCACTTTTTTAAAAATCCTACACCCTTGGTGTGATTTTTCCTTTTAGTCGTATTTTGAAATTCTCGGAGAGTCATATTCTTGTCATATTTTATCCCTTTCATTTTGACGTCGTTTCATATGAGTGTTGAAGACGAATTTCCAATGACTTTATCCATAAGCTCGACTTTTAATTCTGTTGAAAGGTAAAACTCTGGATTTGAAGACTTCGCAGATCTCTGTTCGCCTTTCGGGGGGGAATTTTTGTATCTCCGACATATAGAAAAAAAGAAAAAGTAAAATAAAGGGACAAAAAAAATTCTGCTAAATACGCGAGAAAGTCTCTCTCTCTCAAATAAAGAGACATAAGCTCCGACAAAAACTCACAAAAAAAAAACAACAAAAATGAAATTGCGCGATAAAAAAAATTTTGCGGTTACAAAAAACAAATAGATGAAATAAAGGATACAAAAATATAAAGGTGATCGACTTACGCGTACAATTTTAGAGAATGAAGTCGACTTAATAGCTGTCCTGAAAGAAAAGGAAATATCGCTAACCGGCACTACAGTTAGTCATCAGATATGAACAATGTTCCTTTGTGACCGTTTCATCGCATGGGATAGTTCTCCAGATAGGGGTCACAGAACAATCTCATCTTTTCCTGTGTCCTGGTACGATGTTGTCGTCATAGGAAAATGCACTGATTCCCACCCATCAAATGTGAAGATAGGCGTCAAGATCGAAAGGGTATCGTCGACGTCCGAAGAGCATTTCCAAGAGTTAATAATTATGAATAATGATGAATAGTTACAACATCACCATGATACTCAATCGTTTTTATTAGGTGCTCGAGGCACATACTCAGCACCGCAAGAGCACAGCTGAGAAAAATTATATACATTTACAATAGTACATATTAACACTGTATACAAAACTGTGAGTTAAATACAAAATATTACAGAGAGAATAATTAATACATTAATAACATTAATACAGAATAACAATGAAATATTATTACAGAATAGCAATGTATACAGAGTTATCATATGTAGAAAATATTGCAGACAAAGTATTTAGAACTTAATAACTAACATAAGAAAAATAAACTTAATAACTAAAATTAAAGCTAAGAGAGAGTTCAATGGAATAATATAGAGGAAAAGTGTGCAGAGAAAACACCAGGAGTAACTCCATATTCTCTTGAAATAAGTCCGTTATGGAGATACCACAAAACTCCTTGGAGTAAACTTGTCCACAAGGGCCTCCAAGACACCTTGAGTACTTGTAGAACAAGTTTTGCAGAACAAGTCTTGCAGGACAGAACCACCAGGAATAACTCTGTATTCTCTTGAAATTAGTCTGTCAACTGGCAGCCTGTTGATTGCAGGCCACCAGCTCGAAAAAAATATATATCTCACCTTTGCATTAAGGTGTGCCGTACTGTGATTCCTTGTGTTTACATTGGTTCTCGATACAGGAGGGTTGCTTATTCCGAGGAGAAATACGTGGAGTTACGATAGGAGGAGAACTGGTCCGACGGGGAGGAGTGTTCCTGTCGCCAGTACTAGGCATCTCATCTCTATCTAAATATGGTTCCACGGGGCGTGCTCCAACGGAATCTGGTCTGATTTATTTAGAACATTATTACAAACAAGAAAAGGTTCTCTCTGGTAGCAGTTGGTGCAATAATAGCATGCTGTTTGACTAGTCTATAAAATGATTTGAAGATCTCTTTATTCATTAACAGCTCTTCATGGCCAGTTTAAGTTGTAACTTTAACAGTAAATTCTAAGGCCAAGCGTTCAGCTTCCATCACCATGATACTATTAAACTTATCAGTCCCGCACTGATGCTGTGTTTATCGTTCACTTCGTTTATCGTAGGTACACAACCCTAAGATGAGCAATCTCGCCGGCCCAATGACAAGAGTTGCTATTAGGTTCGTGATAGAACCGGTCGTCGTCATTATTAAAGCATCTTAATCCATCCTTCGATAGCAATTCTCTTAAAACCGATTTGGTGCGTTTGATTTCTTACCAACATAGTAAGTCGTAAGTGGCATAAGGGTTAAAGTAGGTTTGTTACCTTGAACCCTTGCTTTCGCCCAAAAGGGCGTAGGGCTTAAAAGAGCCTATCGTCGGAGAAATATCATCCGGGGATTGCCCAAAATACGCACCAAAAGGATCAAAGGAAGATATAAATCAAAAGATTTTATATCAAGTCAGCCTGAAGCCTCAGAAGCTGAAAAGCTTGCCTAGAGAGAGAAGACTTGTTTCCTTCCAGATATAAGAACTTTAAGTTCAAATCTCCTCAGCATTTGGAACTTCGAAGCTTCTTAGATTTTGTTACTTATATTTAATATTTTAGAAAAGTATAAGAATTCAGGAAGGGTTGTTCCTCCCTTCTTTTGACTCACAAAAAAAAGATTATTAGATAAATTTTTTCCCTGCATTAAATTTATCCCCTTTTTTCATCAATACGTTGCAATTCACACCAACAGGGCGTGCAGCTTAACGTACTGATACAAAAATAAATAAGAAGAAAAATCGCTTTGGGGACCCTAAATAAAATTTTAGAATTCTCATCCCCGAACGGACAACCCTTTGTTGTGAGCTCGATAGAAGATTTCAATTGCTTTATCCCACAAGAACTGTACCAATAATTTTGAGCCCTTGCAAGGTAAAGGACTTAGACTATTTGGGAATTCAAACCAAGGATACAGAAACGTGAATTTCGCTGAGTCCCATTTATATCAGCCAAATGTAGAGTGTATCTTTTATTCGGTCAGGCATCATCTAAAGAATTTATACCTGGATTGAGCACCTGGATCACAGGAGGTGTCATCTCGGTACTCAATTTGGTGAAAGGATATTAGTTGACTGGCGCGAATTATGACTAATTATTCGGAAGAAGGATTCACACAATGACATCTCTTCCCAGAGAAAAGAGAAAATTCCCAGAAAAAAGATTTTGATAGGAGGTCATAATCTCTTCCAAGAAGTCTATCAATTAAAGAATATATTGAAGCTCTTACCAATTGCTCCTTCGTAGAAAGTCTTCCATTTTCACACAGTGCTGCGAAAATATCTCTGCCGACCTTCAATGAGGCTTTAGAAATAGCACGAACTTATGTCTTCAGGCTAGATATTCCGAACCTTAAATAGATACTGGTCAAGAAGAAGCAACAGCCTCCATAAAACATGGTTAAATGTATAACAAGCTAGGCACACATAAGAATTACGAGAAAGGTCTCGTCCCTCAAACACAGTGTGTAATAAACAGATCACCAAATAGCGAAAAAGTTCATTAGCTTTCCTCGATCAAAAGTTGGAAAAGTTTTTCTCACTGGAAGTTAAATCAACCTTTCATATTGTTTTTTTAGACTTTAAATATTGAAAAAAAATATAGATGAGCAAAAGATTAGCCATCTAAACTTTCAGCCAACCGTAACCAAACTTAAACTTACGGGAATACTGGTTGGTATATCCATATAAATAACCATTGATATCTGACAACTTGTCAGGCAGGTAACCTCTGTACTGTCACAAAGAGGGTTAAGGCTTCTCCTCCTACCACTCACTATAACTCTAGAAAATTTTTGTTTTTGCGAAAACAAATTCTAATGAAATGGCAGGATCAGATCAGGCTAATGAGAGTAAGTACTTAACCACAAAAATTGATACCCTTGAAATTCTGGGAGAAAGAAGACACACTAAGTTGTCGAATTTCACAAGTGGCAATGGAAAATGGATAGGAAGCAGTTATGACCCTTATAGGAGGGAACACCCAAAGTGAACGGGTTATTCTCCCTCTTGGTACACTACCAACCAGGAAACACCAAGCTCGAGAACGAAATCTGAAGAAGTGGAGCAGGTGTATTCTTCTCACCTTTCCCACGATTTTTGAAGAAAAAATAAAAGGATACATAAAATCCTATTCCTTGTTTGAAAGCATCGTTAACTAAGGTTAACATTGCTGCTCTTGAACAACAACACATCAGTTTACATGATATAAACCAAGAAATTTTATATCGCTCCCATGAAAAGTTGAATAAAGATAAGCAAACAAAATCATCTTCTGAAATGCTTCCGATCACAATAATAACAACAATGACAGTAATAATATGAAAATGATGAGTAAAGCAGATAATCATCCTTCATTCCAATGTAGAGGTAGAAATTGATTCATTATTTCTATCGAAAAAAAACCTTTCCTTTTGAACTGGCAGCCTGTTGATTGCAGGCCACCAGCTCGAAAAAAATATATATCTCACCTTTGCATTAAGGTGTGCCGTACTGTGATTCCTTGTGTTTACATTGGTTCTCGATACAGGAGGGTTGCTTATTCCGAGGAGAAATACGTGGAGTTACGATAGGAGGAGAACTGGTCCGACGGGGAGGAGTGTTCCTGTCGCCAGTACTAGGCATCTCATCTCTATCTAAATATGGTTCCACGGGGCGTGCTCCAACGGAATCTGGTCTGATTTATTTAGAACATTATTACAAACAAGAAAAGGTTCAATAGCGCGTACAATATTTTGGAGGTTTCATTATATATTAAACTCCGGTAATATCATATAAAGTATTTTATTAGAATTATCAAAAAAAAAAAAAAAAAAAAATTAAACATTTTTATAAGAAGATACATTAAATTATTCAAATGAATTTCGATGACGGTTGTATCAGCGCCTTTTTGGTCTTACATCCGTTGGCGAATCGGAATCTAGCTCGGATTCGGAAGCAGATGAAGCAGAAGGAGAAGGGGAGGGCGACCGTATCTCTATTATTTCCTCTCGTGTTACAGTTGACTCTTCCATGACCCCGTATAGTTCGGGAGCTATTGCTGTATATTCTCCTAGTACCTTTTCTCCCCGCTTACGTTCCTCTCGTCTACGGCTTATTTTCTCTACCCATCTTTGTTGCCACTTAAATTTTCTCTCCAGCTCGGGTTCTACTTCCATCCCAAGTGAGAGTACCGCCATCATGAGAGGTGGTCTCCATGCCTCCTTCTGACTATGTGTTACGCCTTTTATCATTGTCATAAAGGCCTTTTCAGTTGACTCGGGATTTACTTGCCAACTGATCCTAAACGGCGCTGCCAAACCTTCCATCTCCTCCATTCTGTAAACAAATCAAAAAAAAATTTATTTTTGTTTATTATAGGGTTAACATTTCACAATTCATAATTACATAATATCATATCCATGCGTATACAAAAATAATAAATAAAAAATATAATAATTGGCGCAGGGGTTCCCAGCAGTTATATGCGGAAAGGACGACTGCGCTGTCATCTATCTGGGATACTATCAGATGGAAGAGGTTCTATATTAATAATCTCGAGTTCCGAAGCATTTTCGGGATTAATCATTTCTTTTAAATGAAGTTTCTTCTACAGTGGGTGCTTCTCGTTGATTTTCGCATGCGTAGATTGTACCCCGTCGTTTCTTTATGTAATAACAGATCGTAGAAACGACACATATGCTCAAGGCTGCAGTACTGATACACCCCACTCCTGACACCAATATGTGCGCAACCGATGGGGCTGAAGTGGAGAGCTTTTCCCCACTTACCGGCTTGGCTTTCAGGGAATGGCTATAGGAGGGCAAAAGGAGTGAGAGGCATAATGAAGTCGTGATGAGGTGTCGGCAGTACTCAAAGATTGTCATTAAATTTAAGAATAACACATTTAATTATAAAACAAATATTACAAATACATGAGAATACATTAAAGTTAAACAACAGCAAATAAATAGAAATGATAATACTTCCGCGTCGCAACAATATCAAACAACCGACGTCCGTCTATCCTGTTAGTGGGACCACTGAAGGTTCTCGATACAAAAACTCTAAGTTCCGCGTACATCTAGAGAAACTATTTTCTAAGTCTCGAGTACATCAAGAGACAAATAATTTCTAAGTCCCGAGTATATCGAGAGAGAGGGATTAAAAAAAAATGATCTAAGTCTTTACCTCTTTTAGATCGGCGATCGGAAACCTCGAGGTCCTTCCAGAGTAGAGTAGGCACTAGTAGTTTTCTTCCCCGATGATTGCCCCGAGTCCTCGGATTGTTCCCCTTCTATACTTTTTTAGCGTGGAAAATCTTTTATAGCGTGGGAAATCTTATTCCAAAAATAAAAATAATTGGCATTTCTTTAAATTTGTAGTAGGCATTCTTTTTCTGAAATATATACAGTAAAGCTTCTCTAACTGAAATGTCTGTAACTCGAATATTTCTTTAATTCAAAGAAAATGAATCACTCGGTTGGTCTCAATAGAATAGCATAGGGATTTAATGTCTCCAACTTGAATTTCTTAAGTCAAATTTTCTCCAAGTCATAGTCCTTGACACTGATTTATGTTACTTTCAACTTCCCTGACTCAAATTTTAATATTTATTCTATTCAAAGTGATCCTAATTATCAGATTTCCATGAAATTTTCAGACAGTTGTATTTACTTTCCAACATCAATTTTCAGACAACATTTCAGTCCAAAATGAGAGGTCCTCTCATTTAATCTCAACACGATATACCTGAAAAACTGTTCAATTCCATTAGTTACATTAAACATTTTGCTTGAAAGGCATTACATGAGTTGTTTAAAACCAAAAGAAAACTATCAAAGATTTGTTATATAATGCAAGAGAGGTAAAAATACAAATCTATTCAAAATTATCATTTTTTACTCTTGTCTGATCATTTTTTACTTGAACTGTCTGTAACTCAAAGTTTCTCCTACCCCTTGGAGCTTCAAGTTAGAGAAGTTTTACTGTATCATGCATTTTTCCTACATATTTACGCATACTGTACATATATGTTACAAAATCCCATGTTTAAAAAAAATTCAGCAATGGGCTGTATAACTTTCCCAGCAAAAAACATTTAAAATTGCATGTGGTGCCATCCATTATAAGATTTTATTTTAAAAAATGTTTATATTATTAATTATTATAAAATGGCAAAAAGATTCATTTTTAGGTCTTCCCTCAAGTTTATAAAAAGAGACAAGTTTTATAAAAATTTGTAACTGCTAATAATGAGTAAAATCTTCATTAAGTCTAACCTTATTGAGCTATGACACATGACTTCCTATCTATAATATCATCCACATCTATCTATCTGATCATATACACATATTATCAACAAAATTATTTAGTAAAATTAATACACAAAAGCAATCTCAATAGCAATTTTATGCTTGGTTCCAAGGAACATACAACTGATAGACAAAAATTAACATTTAAATATATTTTTAGCAAACTGAAATTGCTAGTAATAATTTTAAATGTGACAAGATTTATTCAACTTAATGTTTTCAGGCAGTCTGCCCATCTTCAGGTTTTGTAAACCAATGTGATTTGTTCATAAAGTGAAGTGAAAAAAATCCATAACAAGCATGCTATTTACTAAAATAAAAAATTTACATAATTCATTAGTTAATTAAAATTATATGCTTAATTGAGGCAGAGTGTTAGTGAAGCATCTTCTATGTGGTTTATAATATTGCATTTCATCTCAAAATTTGATTGACTGATTTTGATAAAACTTTGCCATTTTCCATTTATTGTTATCAGAAATCCAAAAACATAATAAAAAATGGAAGCACATGACTTAATTTTCAAGATAAAAGGTTGTAGCATGAGTATGCATGACAAAGCAATATTGCACAAATCACATAAATTTGTCAGGTGATGTCCTAATGTCACTAGCACACCTACTATGGGCTTATAGAATTGAGTTTGTTCTCAAAATTTGATGGGCTGATTTTGATGAAACTTTGCCATTTTCCATTAAGAATCCAACATTGCATTGAGGAATCCAAAAACATAATGAAGGTCCATTTAAATGTAAAAAATATGGGTCCTTGACTTTATTTTTGATAGACAGTGTAGTCAAAGTGACAATGTCTGAGCTTTCTGACACAACTGAGCATGCCTAATGGATTTTAGGAAAGAAAAATAAAAAACAACATTGCATGCACTTAATGGAAAATAGGTACAAAAAATGAAAAAAAAAACAAGAATTGAATTGCCTCTTCATGTTAGCAAGTGCAATGGTTGTCTCTCTGTATCTAGCCAGTGCAAAGATTTCATTTCCCATGGCCAGCAGCTATGAGGATCATCTCTTCCATGGCTGGCAGGTACAAGAATTACCTCTCCTGTGGCCAGTATATACAGTATAAGCAGGGTCATGGAAAGTCAAAGGCAGCAAGGGTATGTGCCCAAGATGTCATGATGGTGTACCAAAAATTCAAAATTGTTACATGGGCAAACTAATAAATTCATAGAAAACTATCACACGAGTATGAAAAATTATATTACAAAATATAATATGCATTATATTAAAAAAACTGATTTTTAATTTTTAAATTTGTAACAGACTAATGAAAGGCTTATCCAAAAGGCACCATATTCAAGTTTGCCAAATGCTCTAACCACATATATAAGTACAAAGACAACCTATTTTGTGGAGGTAAGTGCAGAGTTTGCCTTCCACAACTGTCATGTACAAGGATCACCTTTTGTCCCCAAGTGTAAGGATCATTTCTTTCTTTTTGGCTCTGCTCAATTCTATCACAGTTCTACCTTACAACAAAGTAGTATTTGGTTAAATCACACAATTTATAAAGAAATTAAAAAATGATTATCAAAGAATGCTGACATAAAGAGTACAAAACTGCTGTTTGGGAATGAATAAAAGTCACATGAAAAACAAAAGGTTTTTCATGCATTTTTTTTATTCATGCAAAAATAGAGTGGATATTTGAAAAAATATGGTACTCTAAATGATAATTACAGGTATCCCTCGTATAACACAGTAGTTACATTTTGAAAAAGTACAGTGTTATGGGAATCTGTGCTGTACCAAACAAAGGACTACAGTAAAACATGGGGTTAGGTTTCAGAAGTTAACAAAAGTTTACTATTCTTTTTTGTTACTAACAGAAATTTGTTTATTAAAGCAATCAATAATTAATTGACAATCACAATTAAAAGTTCTGTATTATGTGTTAATATTAATTATAGTTAATGAGAGAGTTTTCTTTCTATAAAGTATCATCATCTTCTGAGCTTTTCTGTTGATCTTGATCAGAAATATCAGCAATGTCATTATTTTTTTTATTTTTAGCATAAAAATTTTTTATGTATGACAAAATAAGAAGTAATAATACCTTATTAATAAAAAATTTGTTCTAGCAGTTCATGTTTGTTCAATCAAAGACCAACCAATTTATTTTCCAGAATTTGTGTTTGAATATTAAATTGTTTGAGTACTGAGACTGCTGTATTTTGTTAATCATTTTTACAAATGATTATTTACCTATGGTTAAAAAAAAAGTTTAATAACCACTTAGCTAAAAATGTTTAAATAAACTTTACTAAATACAAAAATTAATGTATAAAAACTAAACACAATAACAGTCTTAAGGGCTAAAAGTCTGAAAGCAATGACAATGCCACCTGGATGATAGGAAAGCTAGGACAAGGAAGAAACAAATTGCACTATTGGTTTTCATAAAAGTAAACCTAGCAAAAGGCACAAAACCAATTGAAAATTTCAATATTCTAAAATCCATGGGCAAATTTGAGACAGCACGCATGTTTACTTGAACAAAAAAAATATTGAATAATGGAGTTTGCACTTAAAAGTTGTGAAATTTTGAATGAAGAATTTCTCAAATTCTCAAACCATGTTGTAGAAGTGACATATTGTACACAGGATACCTTTATGTTGGAAAAGGAATATATATGACTAACATAAGTGACGTTTGTTTAACATAAGCTAATTTTATAAAAATGAAAAACTTATTTATTAATCAATTCTTGTAATTTCATCCAATATTAATATATATGATTTCTAAAAATAATATGCAGGGTGGTTATAATTAAAGTTGTCCTACTCAGACCTGTATAGAGTCTGTTCTCGTTGACATATTTTGATGAAACTTGGTATATACATTGTATGGACCATGGGGAAAGGAAAATGCAAAAAAAATAATTAGTTCAAATTTCTACCACTAGGTGAAAAAATGGCACATGAAGAACAAGAAACACAAAATGGAAACATGCAAAAGGCTTTTATTCATGTCATTTGTTTAACGTGCAATCCATTTGTATCAATCACATGTTCAAAGCGCCTTACAGTGTGTTCAACATTAGCTGGATAGGTTTCTTGAGAAATTGCAGCAATATGGCATGTTATGCTTGCTTTCAATTCAGGCAGAGTTCGTATGGTTGTGGGGACATCTGAAAGATTGTTTCTATTAGAGATGTGCCAGATCGTTAAAAATGTATATCCACGGATACAGATACAGATATGGATCATTAGTATCTAGATCCGTGGATACGGATACAGATCTCAACTTTCATACTCAGTTGGTGCCGGTGCGTATAACCTTGGACCGATAGTTGACGCTTTGCTTTAGTAACGCGACGTGTTTTGACTTGCACTGAGCATGTTTTTGTTTATAGTTTAGTGTGACACAGAATAGCGTAGGTTACGTTTGTATTTTTTGGAGAGTGTTGAGTTAAATTAAAATAAAAACAATGCCGATAAAAAAGTTTAGTAGTGTAATATGGAAATATTTTACGATAGTAAATGAATTTTGCATGATAAAATTTTTGCAATGTGAATGCGCCAAATATGTGATTTTAAGAAATAAAAAGTGATTTGAATTGAAGTTATTAGTATTTTATTGCTACCTATCTTTAAAATTTCATATAAGTAATGAAATTCATTATGATAAGAGATCCGTTAAAGATCCACTAAAAAGTAACGGATACAGATACGAATATGGATCTTTTTTTCCCTCGGATATCTGCGGATACAGATACGGATACCCGGCACATCACTAGTTTCTATAGGTGAGGCATACAAACTCTGCCTGAATTGAAAGCAAGCATAACATGCCATATTGCTGCAATTTCTCAAGAAATCTATCCAGCAACTGTCGAACACAATGTAAGGCGCTTTGAACATGTGATTGACGCAAATGGATTGCACATTAAACAAATGACATGAATAAAAGCCTTTTGCGTGTTTCCATTTTGAGTTTCTTGTTCTTCATGTGCCATTTTTTCACCTAGTGGTAGAAATTTGAACTAATTATTTTTTTTGCATTTTCCTTTTCCCCATGGTCCATATAATGTATATACCAAGTTTCATCAAAATACATCAACGAGAACAGACTCTATACAGGTCTGAGTAAGACAACTTTAATTATAACCACCCTCTACTTCAGTACTTTTTCTAGAAATACCATTATATTACTCTTATTTATAAAATTAAAAATATTTTTTCAGAAATATTTAGTTTTGTAAAGTTTATTACTTTCAAAATGTTTCTTTCATAACTATACTTTTTATAGTATACCTTAAGGTAAGTTGAAGGCACTAAACCAGTTTCTCCTTCCTCATTTTCAGCTATCCACCATCCATCTTTTCTGAAATGCAAATACAGTTTTTAATAAGTATATTTTCTTTTAAATATATATCATCATTTTAAGTATTGGTTAAAACTTCTGACTTAGACTAAACAAAATTATTGTTGTTAATTTATTTTATATTGTTATCACTTGAACCAATCAATTTTCATTAAAAATAAGTAAATTTTAAAATTATATCTTTGTCAATTATTTGTTCATTAATTCAATAATTGAAAAGCTTATTTCTAAATAGATGTAAGTACTAAATTCATAATATTTGAACTGACTCTGTAATATTAATCATTGCCTGCTCTATTGTTTGTGTAATAAGTTCAAGTGTCAAATAAGACCATATACAATAAGAAAAATAGCCTCTAATTAACATTTTCTTTACAAATGGACATATATTCTTTCTACTGTAGTTTCAAATGAATGTATAGAACTGTGTATTCCAATTTAGAATGTTGCTGACCTGAAGCAGATCTTGTGTAACATTTGTAGAATTTACATTGTTTTTTGGAATAATCAAGGATTTTATTGCTATTCTTAGTTATATACAACTAAATAAAATTAAATAAAAAATGAAAATGAAAATTTCTTTGAAAAAAAAATATATACATATATATTTTCAAAAGAAGTTTTCAATTTTTATTTAATTTTATTTACCAAGCTCTTATTTATTTTATAAAATTCAAATATAGTCTATAATTACCTTTTTGTAATAATAGATAAAATATCTCCAACTTTTAAATTTAAATCACCTGGTTCCTGAGCAGCAAATTCTCCAACTGCCTCATAAATTGATGACTAAAATTGTTTTCAAAATAAAATAATAAAGTATATGTTTATAATAGCAAGTTAAAATCAAGAATCCATAAGAATAAATCATGCCTCCTCCTCCTCGTCATCATCATCATCTGTATATTCCTCATCACTTTCTGATCTACAAAAACAAAAAGAATTAATAAATATTTATACACCATAATAATTACTAAATATGATTAAAACTTCATTTGTTTAGTCAGGGGTGCCGCTAGCTGTTTGAACGCCCGTGTGCAATACCGATTATGCCCTCCCGTTTAACTACAACTACCTACACTGAGCTTGCCAGAAAGGCTCTTTAGTGTTGTCTCATAAGAGTGTGAAAAAAAAAAAAAAATACTATTTATTATTACTAAGTTATTTTTGTATACTTAAGTGTAAAACCATATAAATATTTATCTACAGAAATTGAACTCTTCTTGCCTTTATGTTTGCAAAATCTGATATCAATTAACTTGTATTCAAGCTGTCTAAGATTTCATGTTCAATTGAAACTATAGCTAAATTACTTAAGTCTTTGCTGATGCATTGTTGATCTCGAATAGCTTTTTATAATTTTTAACTTTGAAAAGGACCTTTCACCAAATGCAACTGAAACTGGCAATGTAAGTAATATTCTTAGTGCTATTGCTGTGTTCAGAAATGTTGAAATTAAGTCATTAGTAAAAAGATATTGTAATAGGGTTTTGTGGATCATTAGACTGGTTTTCTGGAAAGTGCAACTTTAAAGTATTGATTTCATTAAACAAATCAATACCATCAATGTCTGTTTCACTACTTGAATCATCTTTAAGTTTCAGATTTAAATCCTAACCAAGTTAAAATACAGTCGACCCCCTATAATACTGTTGATAATTCCATGTTGTACGAGTCACTTAGATTTTACAAATACGTGTGGCAGGCTGTGAACGGCTCACGTATTTGTAAAATCTAAGTGACTCGTACAACATGGAATTCATATAAAACGGAATTATCAAGTGTTGTAGGGGGTCAACTGTATCATTAATTATACTTAGACCCATGTGAGAAGAATTATTAACAAAATAATTGCAATTTGATATGCGATAGAATTGTTTGAATGCGTACAAGTACAAATTGAGAAGGAACGTCTGTGGGGATTCCCATTTTCGCCAGTCCTGTCAACTTCTGTCATAGTGCACGACTATGGGTACTTGGCTTTCGGGTGCTGCCAGATGGTTCAATCTACCGACAGACGTTTCACATTGCATATTAATTCTGATAAATGCCAATAGAGGCACTGTTAATGCTATAATATAAATAAGAATATAGTAATTGCATGCCGGTCAGATTTTTTTCTCCATGCGAAGACATTTCTTATGCTATAAGTAGAATGACATTAAGTAGTATTATGACAATGACTTTGAATATTACGTGACCGATGGTTCGATTTGCCACCCCCTGGACATGCCGCCTGCTTACGGTGGGCCTGTGTTTAGTCTAATACCAAAAAAAGTCAACTCAAAAAAGTCTGCATATAGCAGTTAATAATTTTTAAAATGTTCCAGAAGACCTTGATGTTATTCATTAGTTCCATTTTTTGTGTTTAATAAATTGCTTAATTTATTGTTTATGAATATACAAACTTTTTAAAATAATGAGCATTGTATATAAACTTGTCAAACATAAAATAAATCTGCTTACAAAATATGTGCCGAAAAAGTCTATGTGCAAATAGATCCTTTTTAAACTTGCACCATAAAATACCTCTAAAAGTTTCATATTTATTGATTACTAGTCACAATGCATTATAAATTTTATAAATTAGGTCAATTATGTAAGTATTTTTTGTTCTTGTTAAAATTACAATGTCACATAAACAAAATATTGATACTTTGAAATCTGGATGTGAATTATCATTAAATATGTGTCAATTAATAGTAAAACTTCATAATGAAGGGAAAACACTTCCATGAGATAGGAAATGTTATTGCAAAAGCCCATTCCAGCATTCAAAGGGTAACTGATAACTTTAAAGGAACAGGCAATCTACTTAAAATCTAGATCTGGAAGACTCTAAATATTCACACCTTGAGAAAACTGCAAAATTATGAATAAAGTAAAAATAAACCCACATGTAAATGCAACAAAAATCGCAGCAGAAATTGCTACATCTGAAAATAAAAAATTTAGTACAGAAACAATATGCAATATTTTAATACAGGCTGATTATCATGGGTGTACTCCCAAACAGAAACCATTCTTTTGTAAAGTCAACAGAAAGAAGCACTTAGAATTTGTATGTGAATATGTAGGGAAATCAGAAGACTTTTTGAAGTGCATGTTATTTAGTGACAAAAGTAAATTTAATATATTTAGTTCTGACAAAAGAGAATAAGTGACAAAAACAACACAGAATTTCAAGCAAAGAATACAAGTGCCACTGTTAAATATGGAGGTAGTAATATGACAATGTGGAGGTGTATGACAGTTGGTGGAGTTGAAACATTAAAATTAATCAATAGCAGAATGAATATATATGATTATTTAAATAAAAGCAGTGCACAGAAACTGGGATTAGAGAATAACTTCATATTCCAACAGAATAATAATCCCAAGCATTCTTTACTATATAGCACAAAGACAACCGTGTACACCTCCACAATCCCCATAGAACATTTGCAGAATTTATTAGAACTACGAATATGCAACCATAATATTATATCTAACACTATACTAAAGGTTACCTTGCAAGAAAAATGTAGTATAAAAGAAAATAAAAATAAACTCAAATGTAACTGTAACAAAAATAGCAGAAGAAATTGCTAAATCTGAAAATAAAAAAATTAGTACAGAAACAATATGCAATATTTTAAGAAGGGATAGTTTATTCAAAATTCTATTAAGAGAAGACAATATTTACTTTATTGATACTTTGTAATCTGAATGTGATAGTATAAAATAATAGAAGACAATACTTCAAAATTAGTTTAATCAATGAGACAGAAGTTATTAGATAAAAAGGATTTGCTATAGAATACTAACATGAATTTGGTCTAAAGTTTGAATTTTACGCAGACTTTTTTGTTTTAAATTTGTGTATCTTATTGTTATTCATTATCTTATGTATAGTGTTACTTTCTTTTTAATTTATTACTATGTAATGCACATATAGACAGTGTTCTGAAATATGTTTTTGCGTCTCAAAAAACATTTGATGACTTTATTAACTGTAAGCACACGTTTTTGACTCACGTGTTTGAAATTTAACTATTTTTTTAAAATAAAGCATTTGTAATATATATATATATAATATTTTTAATTTGTTGTTTGTAATATGTTACACGAATTAATTTATTATATATTATATTATATAAAATGATTAATATATATACAAAACTAACAAATGTTCCGCTTCCTTCGATTCATCATTCACAGATGCCGCCATGATGTAAACAGCGCTACCTAGGCCGTCACGAGCATTAGTTCTAAATTATGCCGCTGCGGAAAACAGCGCCAATAGCCGGAACACGTTTCGTGATATTTTCTGGTCATAATTGCAAATTATGAATGTTTTATTCGTAACTACTTTTAGTTAAAAATGAAAATAAGTTAAATTTTTATATAGACACCTTACTTATAAATAAATGATTTTCCATTAAAAAAAATACGATAATCACGTGATTTTAATTCAAAAATTTTCTCCAGAACGGAAGTATGTAGATGATCGGTATGACTCTGTTGCTACAGTATCAGGAAAGTTTGATGTGCAGGGACAAGGCACTACTAAACTCGAGAAATATTTTAAATTAGATTGATTAAAAATTGTAACCCAGCGTTGTGTCATTGTATCATAATAATTTTTGCTCGTTTATTTGTATTTTTGAATGAAAGTTTAAAATGTCTTTTTAATAATTATTATCTCTATCATTTTTAAACATTTTTTAATTATTATGTATTCATTAAAGGCGTATTTTCGTAGACAAAATAACATTAAATTCTACATATAAAGCAATTTTCCTTCATAGTCACTTTATATTTGTGTGCAGAGCACACAAATATAAAGTGACAACTATGAATGAAATTTGTGTCACGTATTTGTGACATAAAATTTTAAACATATGTGTGTCACTGTGTCACAAATAAAGATTACACTTTTCAAATGCATGAAACATTAAAAGACGTCAATAAAGAATCGTTAAGAGAAAAGTGTTGGAAGTTCATTAAAGACATTTCGGAAGTTATTAATTAAAAGTGAAAAATTGTTATCTGTGAAATTTGAAATCATGTTTGATATTTATCGGAAAGTGATTTAGAATTAGAATCAGAATTACTCTAGATGTGTACAATTCATTTGTATCGCGGATATGAAAACAAATTGACGATAACGTCGCTAAAAAATTACCTGTAAAAGTTTCTCCACTAATTCAACAAGTGGGATTCATTTATATGACTTATTGTGAATTGTCAGGATTATTTTTACTAATGGTTTTCTTGCAAAAAAATGAATAATTAGAAATTTGCCGAAATTATGTGAAAACACATACAATATACATCAATGTTATAATCCGAGGAAGTATCGGTTATTTAAACTGTAGTGTTTTTCCTCGGATTGTCGGTGTCATTTAACAAATTCATGTGATTTTTCAATTATAAAGGAAAGTGTCAAAATACATTATCAATTTGTACGTATGAAGAGTTTTCTTGAAAATTGGTTTTACAAGATCTAGTTATGAATTTCTGTAGAATTAAAAAAAAGATACTACTAAGCTACTAATAAGATGACATCTGCATTGTCCAAAATGCTGTAAATATTAGCATATTTATAAAAGAATATTGGAATAGAATGATTGATATTCCTGTGTATTAATATTTACAACGTTCAGTTATTGTGAAGCAAAATGAAATCTGCGAAATTGTTCTTAGGTGTTAGACATTTGACGAAAATCGGAAAATATTCGACTATTCCGTTGAAAGGCACAAATCCACGACTAACTGCTAGTTTATTTACTCGGTCACTGATAGGCTTTACATATAAGTGATAATTTATTTTTTGGAAGATATAACATCTTTCTTGATAAATTTTAAGTTTCATTGTGGATAGCTTCTGCATTTAGTTCGATATTGAAATATTTCATTTTATGATGTTTTTTAATTGTATTTTTGCTGTCGTACGATTAACATAGGCTATCTCATATGTCATTCACTATATGTAAGACAGATAACGTTAAATATATACCTTTGTAAATATAGTCTATACCAGGGATGTCCAACTCGCGAGCCGCACTGCGGCCCACTTAATATTTATATGCGGCCCACTGCACTCTAAATTCTTTAGGTACATTTTCATTTATTTGGTAAAGTATGTCGTAAACTGGATACACTTTGACTGGATATATTCTTAATGACGTAATTACTACTAGAAACCTGTACTACTCAACATGCATAACATACCGTTCTGAACAATTCTTTTCGTGCATGAAAAACATCAAAACTGCTGAAAGAAATAGGTTGAGTGATTCCCATTTAACTAACATTCTTCAATCATGGCCGACTCAACAGCGAAAGGAAAAGAGTTACTTTTACAGTTATACGAAATTATTGAGCAGCTCTACAGTTTCTTTGCCCAAAAAGAAGAAACATCTGATTCATCACATTAGAACAGGGGTTACCAAACTACGGTCCGCGGACCAGATCCGGCCCGTAAGGTCAGTTCATCCGGCCCTCCGCTGTACTGTGCCATAAATGAGCTAAAATATAATTATTTATATGGAAATATCATAGATTGTAGATGAACTTACTACGTAGAAAGAATTAAAATAAATAAGTAAAAATTCCAAAATTGGTCCAATGTGATTTTTTCATTTGACAGTAATATAAATTTTAGGAAAGTCAGTGAAATGAAACATTCGTCCAATTTTTGTGACTGGATATCAGAGCGCTTTTTGTGTAAGTTTCTAACAAAAGCGGTTACGAGCTTGCTGCAGCCATCGTGTTTGTGTATTGGTAAATAAATATGTTGGTTTTCTTTATTTTTTGTATATTCAGTATCCTGTATTGTACAAAATGGTTTGGTCGGATGGCCGAGCGGTCAAGTGCTCTGGGGGACCCGGGTTCGAATCCCGGAATTTTTCGGGGGTCCGTCCGAATATGTTGGGCCCCATTCCTCACCACACGGTCGCCCCATTGTGGGCCTTGCCGAATCCATAATGGGCTTGCTTAAAGAGGCCCTCTTAGTGCCCACAGGGCAGAAAGAGTTATGTAAAAATAAGAAGAAAATGGTTATGCGGCCCGCGCTCGTCATTCTCTCAGTTATATGGCGCACTGTGGAAAAAGTTTGGTGACCCCTGCATTAGAATATACGAGCCATATGGTATAAACTTTCTCAAGAAAAGAAACTAGATTGTTCTTTGCGATCTGTGGGATTTTACAAAGATTTATAATTTTTCTTAAGTCCCAAAAATTTCAAAGAATCATCATCAGCCTTTTTATTTTAAAAAAAATTATAAATCTTTGTAAAATAGTAAGGCTGATGATTGTTTTATAATGCAAGGGTGGCCCTGCAATGCTGTATGGCAAAAGGAAAAGATATTCAGTATGGTAAGAAAAAGACAGAGATAGGAAATAAATAAGAAAAATTATTGTCCTTAATAATTGTAGTGAAAGTCGACAAACTGACTGATAGCAACTGTCACGTTGTACTGTAACAAAATAAATTATTGACAGAGCAAAACACCGCACAAAGGCATATAACAGGAGACACTCATCAAGTAATATCAAGATGGACATATCATAAATTTACACCTAGATATGTCCCGTAAAATATTTGACCTTTTTTTAAATTGTGATGTTAAAATGCAGCGGTCGCAGACCGGTGGTCTGAGGACCACTGATGGTCCGCGAGAAAATTTTGGTAGTCCGTGGAGAACTTTGGACATTGATCAACTCAAGGTTACACGAAGTATTACAAAAGAAATGCAAAATGCTTGGTTGCTTTTTCTCACTCATTTGGGATTTTTTATTCGAATCTAAGACCAAACACGAAATGGCTGTCATCAATAAATAATAATGTCAATAAATCAATAAATAATCAGCAATAAATAATGTTGTGCGTGCGATTGCCACTCTTCGTGGAATAAGAGTCAAAAACACATAAACTTATTTCAAACAGCAGCAACAAACTTCACACTAATTTGTCATAATTAAACAAGTGAATTTCATATTAATAAAGTAAAAATGGAACTTTTATGATCATTATTCTATAGATTTTTATATCGTTTTAAAAAAATTCATGACAGTGGTCTGTGGGATTGAAAATTGTCCAAAATGCTGTAAATATTAACATATTTATAAAAGAATATTAGAATAGAATAATTGATATTCCTGTGTATTAATATTTACAACTTTCAGTTATTGTAAAGCAAAATGAAATCTGTGAAATTGTTCTTATGTGAGTTTAGTGGTCTCTGAGATCAGAAAGGTTGGCAATTGCTGTTAAAGAGTATAAAGTTATTGCAATACTTTTGTTTTTAACAGTGTTTATGGCAATAGCTTTATAAGATATCATGCTCAGAGATAACTAAATTTTGATTTATTAAAGGTATTTAATATAAACTTTGTGCAATATCAATGTTACAGTAATAAAGAATTTTTTCGCTTTTTATGCTGTCAGCGTTTTTCTACCAATGTCTCAGATATTCCCCATTTTAAAGTAAAAGGTTGGCAAGTATACAATATCAAAATTTCTATATAAACGAGAAAAACATAAAGTAATCATCGAAACTGGGCCGGATGGCAAAGCCAGTAAGATGGCAACCTACCTTCTTAAGGATCCGGAATCCAATCCAAACGAGTCGAAAAACCCCAGGAATTTTTCGAAAGGTGGTCCGTCCGGATATGTTGGGTTCTGTCTCTCATTACCCAGCCATCCCATTGTATGTCTGGCCGAACTCATAATGGGCTTTCTAAAAACAGCCCGATTAGTGCTCACAGAACGGAAAAAGTTAACAAATAAATTATGGAAACATTACCTCATTTCTGAAATAACTATTGGGTTGGTATCCAATGAATGTATTGATTTTAAGAACATCAAAAAAATTAGGTTTGAAAGTATAGAAAAATAAATGTTAGAAATATGTACGAATATTTTTTCTTATAATTGTTTCCGAAGTTCAAAAAATTAACTTACTCATAATGCAGTAAAATGTTACAAGTTTCGATTAGTATAAAATTTATTTAGAAAATTATATTTTATAAATAACATTACAACAATTCATAGTTTGTCTCAATAAAACAGCATTTTAAAAATATAATTTAAATGTATCACTTTAATTTATAATTTATAGTACACGTTTAGTAACAGAATAAAACATATGTGTATATACAATACGCATATTTATAATTTTCTATTGATCCGAAAATTTATTTACACATAAGAATTTATTTAATTGCAATAAAATTACAAAAGATGAATCATATAAATCACAATAATTTAAAACAAAAAGGTTTATCTATGTACACTATAAATAATCAAGCATTTCTCAACTCTCTCGTTATCAATATTCAAACAAAACTCAATATTTTTCATGTTCTATGTTAAAATTTTGTATTTAAATATATAAAATTTAAAATGGGATTTATTTTAAATATAAATATTTACGTTATTTTTCATGATAAAGAGAATGAAGAGAATCTCAAAAAGAAAATTTTTCGATATCGCAGACTATTTATTCACTTAACTAAAGACTAATATTGGCACTTGGACTTTTTTGGACCACACCAGGTAAGCATTTTCCACCTACATGATATAAACCTTAATTTGAAAGTGATCATTATAGAATAAAATATATTTTTCGCCTTGTCTAATTTAATATTTAAAGAATGATTATGAAAATAAAACTTTCGCATTTATTTAATATAATTTAATATGTAATTTTTATGAGTAATAAATTATAAATACATAATTTTTTAAATTAACTAATATTTTTGTATAGTTTGTTTTGATGATAATTTTCTACTTGAATATGTTGATGTTATTTAAATCAAACTTGATCTATGGATTGAGCAATTTGTTGTTCCAATTGTTTCTTTCCAGCAACTGTTTGCTTTATAGTCATTCTGAGAATATTATTGAAAAATAAACGAATTAAAGTATTAAAGAAAATTAATTTAAATGTAATTCTCATTAACCAATATTCAAATATTTGCTGTTTCTTTGCTTTAAAATTAGAAGGAATATGAATAATTTCGAACCAAAATTTCATCATCGCTTCCCAGCTAAGACAAGGAACAAAAATTTTCATTGCCCTTATAATATTTTGACTCATTGTAGAACATTCTTCCCTTTGTCGTACGATATTTGGTTTAAATATTTCATCCACTATCTCTCTACAGATTTTTCTACACTCGTCTAAACCGTTTGTACATATATTATATTTATCATATATGCCTAATTGATAACCTATTCCTCTCCAAAAATGTACTAGACATTCGAGATCTTCTTCGTTGCAAGACATTCCTATTTGTTTTGGATATAATATTATAAATCCAATAAAAGAATATTGAGTAAGCGCCATTTCGTATTGAGATAAAGAAAGTTGATTTTGTTTCTTAACTGCGTTTAACTTTTTTGCCACTTCGTTATGTGTTTTTCTGACAAAAATTATTGATTTGTAGGCAGGATCTTCTGGATTCCATATATCACCTTCATACCACATCTTAATGTGAACGAGTGTACTTAAATAACGTCGAAAAATATCTAGAACAGTCGACGATTTTCTTGTCGCTAGTAATGTTGTTATTATAGATGGCACATGGACGGTAAATATCAATCCAGTCAAATGAGCAAAAAATATACTGGTAAAAAAAAAATAATAATTTCAAATATATAAATAATGTTTAGAAAGTTTTATATATTTACTTAATTTTTATATTTACCTGAAGAAATATTTTTTAAATATTTTTCTTGCTTCATAAAATTTTTTCTTATCTAACCAATGTGGGATTTCATTACTAGGAAAACCATGATCTCCTTTAATTACGGTACCTTCTTTTAATGTACTTAATGTAGTCATGATGCTTAATTAATTATAAATCTGTAAATAAAGTATATTTATTTTAGTTTTTTAAATTTTATTTATAAGAATATTCTGCATAAATTTGAAAAATCAAAGAGAAATATACTATCGGAGAAACGTTTAACTTACACAGTGTCAAGAGATATAAGTTAAAATGATCTTAAGAAAACTGTATGAAAAATAAAACAATAAAAGAATAGAAAGTAAAAATAATATACAATAAATATTTAGATAACTTTTTAATAATTTACGATAAAAATGTAATTATTAATAAATAAATAGTAAATAGAATTGATGTAAATGTAAAATTGGAATTCCGTATTTTCATCGATTTTATTTACTACTAGCTGCAAGGACCCGCTTCGCTGGGTTTTTATTTGTATGTAATATAGTTTTTTTTATATATATAAAAGACTGTTTTTCTAAGTAATCTAGAATCTAGCTGCAAGGACCCGCTTCGCTGGGCAAAAAGTAACGATAGTGACGATTAAGATAATTACATCTTAATCCCTATATTTCACTTTTTCGCCAAAACTACACATCGCACGTGAATGGTGTTTGTATGTGGTGGTAGCCCCAAGTCTCCATTCGTGCACCAGGGGGTTGCGTCTCGATAGCTATAAGGATGCGGGAGATATGAGGCTGAAAGTGGTTGAAAGTGGCTTTCTATTTCGAATGTTTTGTTCGAATTTGTTCGAATTAAATTCGAACATAAAATTCGAATATTGGTTCGATTATAGAACTTTATAGAATTTTATGTTCGAATTAAATTCGAACATAAAATTCGAATATTGGTTCGATTATAGAACGATCGTAAACGTTCCAGAAACGTTGAAAATAGTTCGTTTAACTAAACGTAAAAATTCTCTAATTAGTCTGGAAACGGGGGACCTAATTCTTGCATTCTGTGAAAACGGGTAAGATTAGCTATAATGTAATTATCTTAATCTTCACTATCGTTACTTTTTGCCCAGCGAAGCGGGTCCTTGCAGCTAGTAATATATATTTTTAAGCTGATGAACCGAGAATATAATTAAGTTATATCGAGTCGATTTTTTTCAGATTACGAAACGTAATCTGAAAAAAATCGACTGGTAGGTAAGTGATCAACATTAATTTTCTCTAATTCTACTATACAGGGTGTATCAGAATGACGTTTTAAAAATTTGGGGGATCGTAGAGGATGAAATTTTGAACGTTTTCATATAAGGAATCTATAGCCGGAAATGTGATATAAAGTTTCTACAGCACTTTGCACGTTCTATGCGGTCGGTATGCTGAATGAAACAGCAGAATATAGTATTTATGACAAGTTTTATTGACAAAACAGTAGAGTACAATCAAACTGTACATCGAATCAGTGGCTGCACTACTTTAGAGTAAATGTTCAATGTGACGACCACCAACTTCGTTACATAATGTTCAACGACAAACCATGTTTTGTCCGATCCTCTGTAAGATGCCACGTTCCCTTCTGATGGTATTAAATGCTGTAAAGATGCACTCCGTAAGCCCATGAACTGTTCCTACAGGTGTTGCGTACACAAGGAACTCACGTTGACTAGTTGTGTGTTTACAGCACAGCGCCAGTGGGTGCAAGAAGTGACCTGAAGGACGACAAGCACTAAGTACACAACGTCCTGTACACAGGCTCAGTTAGACCAATGTAGTTGCGTGTTTACAGTCTTTCATCCGCAGCAATAATATGACGTCAATGGACAGAAGGGTAGCTACCAAAGTGAAGGGCGGTCAAGCACTTCCTACCGCTTAGACACTTTAGTTCAAATTTCCGGCTATAGGTTCCTTATATCAAAACGTTCAAAATTTCATCCTCTACAATCCCCCAAATTTTTAAAACGTTATTCTGATACACCCTGTATAATTGTTTATTATTGTTATTATTAAAAGACGAAATACAATAATTAAAAGTTATATAGAACTTGTGTTTAAAAAATTCGAATTTCAAAAATTCTTCGTTGAAATGTATTTGGTCGGATAAACCAATCCACAGCATTAGAGGATAACATAGAAGTATGCAGCCATATCACTAAGTTATCTTTTTATCTAGGAGTGTCTTATACGTGAGTAATATAAATATCGATAAATTTGAATAATTATATTAGATAAATATTCAGAGTTCATAATGATAATTGGCAAGCAAATATTTGATTCAAAAACTTAACTGAAAGTGTATTAGAATCTTTTCGATTAAAGAAAAAAAGGAAAATAAAAAACAAAAAACAGAAATATCCTTGATAGAAAGTAAACATTTGATTAGATGTCCTTAGATATTGATAGTTAATGCATTTAGAACACATTTTTTTATTTATCATTTTCTATAAACAAATAATTATTTTCCGTGTTTCCTCTCTCGTATTTATTTCGATTTATTGCTTTCAATAAATATTTTCAATTCTCTCTTTAAAATTTATTCCAAAAAATTACTTTATTATAGAATATAGTATTGTATACTGGCACTTTTTTTTTAATTCTTCGTATATTATTTTTCTTGGATTTATCGGTAGTTCTCTGAAATTTTTTCTATTTATGATTTCTAATTTTTTTAATATTATCCAGTCTTGGGTTACAACTACAATTTGTTTGGACTTATCTGCCCTGATTATATTAAGATTATTGTCATTTAAGTACTTGTACAATTTTTCTATTTCAGCGTTGTATTTGTAATAATTTTTATCTCTGACTATTGTTCTATCTTTTTGTCTCACAATATGATTTTTTATAATGTTACTTAAGTTGGTTTTCATTATCTCAGAATTTACTTCTGTCAGTCCTGCACATGCTTTATCTAAGGTTGGTATTATATCTATCGTTCTCCAACTATTAGGACCATTAAAGTCTAATCCTGTCTGCATGATTTCGAGAATATCTTCAGGAATCGTGTATTTTGTTTTATTTAACACAAGGGACTTTTTCCATTCTGATATTTCTTCTATAGAGGGGTATTTAAACTTTTCTATTAATTTTATATTTTTATCTTTTTTGTAATTATCGATACTTTTGATATAAAAGGTTTTAATTTCTTCATTTTCTTGTTGATTTCTTTGTTTTCTATATTTTTGTAGACTACGCTTCAGTCTTCGAATTTTAATGTATTTAAATTTTACAGTAGACTTCATGATTCTAGAGTTAATATAGTTCCGCTCGTGTGTTGGTATGTTCTGACTGATAGACTTAGGGAGAGTAAGTGTTCTTAATTGTCTATTTTCCGCAATATGTGCTTTTAGATAATCTATATCGACTTTGAGCTTTTTTATCTCACCTTGTATTCTTGTGACGTAGTCCGTTTCCCCGTGTTTTGCCTTCTCCATATCTTCCTATTTTGATGTCAACTGCCGTTTCAATTTCCAATAATTCTGTTGTTGTTGTCGAAACCGTGTTGTATTTATGTATTGTATACTGGCACAATGAAGTGACTTTTCTTCAACACTAGGNAAAAAAAAAAGTTGAAATAAAGTGATTAAACAAAAATTATTATAAATATCGTAAATAACAGTTCACAAATGCATATATAGATATATGTTTTGAAGGGGGAAATGGTCTTCACAATTTGAAATCGATCGAACACACAGTGCTCGAATGCTCGTGTAAACGCGCGCCATCTATCGTAGGATAAATGCCAGAAACCTTCGCGGGAGTGTATTAAAAAACTTCCCAAAGTTTTATGGCAATCGTACTATGCCACAAACCTTCGCGGGAGTATATTAAACAAATTCCCAAAGTTTCATGTCAATAGGATAAACGGTGTGGTAATGCATGAAGGACAAACAGACACACAGACAGACATACATTCATTTATATATATATATAGATAAGCCTACATATATAAAATATACAGACGTATAAATGACATAATATGACAATCTAACATATTAAGAGTTTAAAATATTGATACTTATATAAAAAAAACTTGTATAATCCCTTTCGCTATCTAAATATTAAATATTCTATTAATTTCATTAACGAAATAATTTACTTAACACGAATAAAATGTATGATATGCTAGTCAATAAAGAACAATAAGAGTAAAATTTTGTTATTGTCAGTAATAAATCGCATAATAAATGGCAAATTATAAGGGAAATTATACGATCTTACTTTACAATTCTCTGAAAATAAAGCTGAACTTCCATAGCCATAGATGTATGACTAATGAGGATCACAATTCAAACAATTTATTGTAAGTGTTAAAGAGAGATTTCGTGAGCTTTATGATCTACTTGTTTATTCAATCGTTACAAACCACACCCTAAATACAATTCTATCTGATACAAATCCCTTTTGTACAGAAAAAGAAAAATGGATCAGATAACGTGAGAGTTAATTATTCCTCCTATCCTGATATAAAATTAACAATTTTCTCCCTTGATTACTATTCTTCAAATATAAATTATTTTGAATCATTTAAATTCATTTACATGTAAATTAGAAAAATACAATGTTAGAAATTTTGTTTTGAATTTATTGAATTACAGTTGTTACTATCTATATTAAATTTAAATATTTGTTTTCAATGTAAAAAATTATTTTAAGTACTTAATATATCTACGAAGTGTCTACTTGTTTTTAATGAAAATAGTAAGAAATTCTATATTTTTAATGTATTAAAATTTATCTTGATGAATGTAAAACTTTAAAAGAATTGTTTTCATATGAATGTACTTTATCTCAATGTGTAAAGCCAAGAATTCTTTAACTTTGATTTATTCGGATTTAACTTCATTTTTAATTAATGTAATAAAAATAATATTATTATTTTCCTTATTCAAATAGTTTGAAATATTGTAGAAAGTATCAATAAATGTGTTAATTAAAACGATTTAAATTTAGCCTATAACTTTAAGATAAAATAATCGGATCATGAGATAATATTTTATTTGTTGAGAAGTAAGTAGTTAAAGTTTTAATTCAATAATATGATATTAAAATCCAAGAAATTTCCTGAAAGTTATGTAAATTTAGGTAAAAAAAAATTTCTTCATGAACTATATTATCGAAAGAACTTCGATCTAATCATTAAAATTAATATATCATAAAATTTATCTATATAAAAGCAATTTATATTTANCACGGTTTCGACATATTTATTTTCGGTTTTCGACATGTATTTATGTATTGTATACTGGCACAGTATACAATACATAAATACAACACGGTTTCGACAACAACTATAGAATATAGTTTAAATATAACATACTTTGTGTAACTCATTCCATAACAACATATGTGTATATGTTGTTATACAATATAAAGTTGCACAATGTATGTTATATTTAATCTACATTTTAAATTTTACTCGTGTTTATACGAAAACTAAAAATTTTATTAGTATTACTTTATAAACTTAATTAATGAGTAACTTATTGTGGACTTTCGAGATAATATGCTTCTACAAATTTTAAAAAACGTGATTTTTTTCAAAAAAAAAACAAAAAAAAAAGATTTGAACTAAGTTATGTCTTAGAACTGATGTACTGTACTGTACATCAGTGTCGCGAAAGCCCAAAATTGAGATAAAGATGAGAATAATTTATAATAGGTGTTCTGGTTAGTGTTACATTTACCTCTTGAATAAAGAAACAGAAAATGATAAAGTGGACCTGGCTAACGACCTACAAGTAGACTAGACTGATGTATGTTTTGTGCGCTCCTACTTAATTAATTTCTAAATCCAATTTGCTGACTTTACACATAACGCCATCTATCGGCAAAAATCAAAATAATAAATTAAATATAATTCTTACAAAAAACGATGTAATTTTAAATATATGCATCACATTCTCTTAATTACTGCGATAATAATATAGCGCGTCTATTTCGTGCTATGTCATTACTGCGACAGGTAGCATATAGTACTTGCCTGTGTGGGATGGAAAGTGGTTACCCTGTAAGTACTGTATTTAATTTTCCACATCTAACAATTCGGGTTTCTTCATTTCTGAATGGTACTTTCTTTATTAATTCTAATAAGTGTCCTCCGGTAGCCGAGGGAATGAAATCATCGAACACTGGTAGTTAGTCATGAGTTCGGCATGGTCAACGGGCTGGCCACGTGGCAACAGGCTGGGGAGTTTTCTGGGTTTTCTTCATATTAATAACAAGTAAATAGGGTCCAGCCTCCCATAAAAGTCTTCCTGGGATGCATCTCCCTTGGCAGATTGCTCATATGTCACATTGCAATAACCAAATAAATCAAATCAAACTAATTCTAACGAGCGATTATTTATTGTGACATCATCACAATTCTGGGCTGCAGTTTTCATCACAATGTTTTCAATTCTTTCAGTGGTGTCTTGCCTTGTACATTATATTTTTCCTGTTAGCAATAGAGTCGTGCCAGTTATCTATCTAACTTCGCTCAAGGAAAAATTTTGAATTCAAGTAATGTGACTTCCGGTCAAAACTGGAAGTTCATGTATAGTTAATCTGGGCCTCTTGCCCCTAAGCTTTCCATATCTAATGTCAATTTTCACCTATCCCCTTTCTCGAGATTAAAGAAGGACATACATACATACAGACAAATAGGTGGACAACAGTTGGAATTTACAAGTCAAATTGCAGCCCAATAATTTTTCTATAAACGAGAACATACTTCCCACATAGTTTATACAAGCTGTTGCAAATATATAGGCCTAAACATTTTATTTTCACATGAAAGCAATTATTCTCGCATTTTACAATTTTTTTTATTAAACAAGTCATGTGAAGTCTTTCAGACGTTACGGTTAGCAACTTCGATCACATACGAGTATGGTGGTATTCGAATAGGAAAATTACATAATACAAGGTTAATAGCCTGCAGAAAATATGTTTTAAGGGTGCGACTATGCAGACGCGAGCGAGCGAATTTTCCGAGCGAGCGAGAATATGTGGCGAGAAGAGACGAGACGCGATAAATATCAAAACCTGTCAGATATGTGCGAGAACCAGGAATTCGCTCTAGCCAGCGTTATTTCTCGCTTCTCGTTAGTGCAAGGGTTTCCTTTGCGAAAACTACAGTAAATCGCTCGCAACCTCTCGCTCGCTCTAAATTCGCGTCTGCATAGTCGCACCCTAAGTGGTTTTCGAGTGTGCAGAATTTAGATATTTGGTCCGCTTTTTGAGAAATTTGATTCGTTGGAAGATTACCGTTTGATGTTCGGCTGTGAATGGTACAGTTTGTTAGAGCTAACATTAGAAAAGTCTTTTAGATATACAGTATTTTCAATTACTGTTTACTTGACCAATGAAATTATGTCATTTCGTACTATCCAAGTATCGCGATAAACGTGACAATGGAGGCTGAAATAACCAAACTCTTTGTATGGATTTCGTTTTAATGTTTGTTATATTATAGTATTTGATTTATATAACTATAAAGGTTATCTTACGCAAAGGTTTATCACACTAAGTTACCAATCTAACACATTTTAAACATTCTTTATTCCTCTACTGTACACAATTTAAATTACTGTACACAATATAACATAGTATAATAGAAGAGTTAGAAGTACGAAATAACTCAATAATCTTAATCTTTGTTGTTGCTGTTACGCGAAGTGACAAATTTAAAATAAATAAATAAACTTTTTATCTTAAAACCATTATTAAATAGTCATTCCAGTAGTCTATTTTATTCTTTTATAATTTCCTAAATAAATAATCTTACTGTATACTGTATATACTTTTGAATTTCCCTGAAAGTTTCATTAATTGACTTAATCCTTATTTAGCATAAAAGAATCATATTTATAAATTTATAATGTACACTTAATAATGATGATCTCAGAGTTTTTAAGAGTAATCGATCATGGTTCCTCTTAAATTCACATGGTCTAGGTCCTAGAGTCTAGGACCTAAGTCCACGATCTACTTATTGTAATCATGTTACATAGATTATGTTTTGACTATATAGAAATGAATTAGAAATGTACTCAATCTGAAGTGCGCATTATAATTTGTCCTCCATTTTTACGATGTAATTTCTAAGTATTTCTTGAGGCGTTAAGTTTTTTCCTCCTTTATTTTAAGAAACACCTTTGATCTTCAGTGATTAGTGACCTTATTATCAATGGAAAACAAGTTCTAAAGGTGAAATTACTTTGTACTTTCTACTCTTGCTATTACAGACGGCCTAAGCAAGGGAGCGAGTGGTTAGGGTGTCAACCTCGTAGTGCTTTGGGCAACCCGGAAACGAATTCGGACGATCGAAACACCTCAGGATCGGGGGACGTCCATTCCAAATATATCGGGCTCCGTCCTTTCACCACCTGGGCGGCCCGACTCATTGGGAAGACCATGGTGAGCTGGCCGAACCCACAATAGACTTGATAAAAGATCTTCTTAGTATCCACAGGGGCGTAAAGAGTAAAAAGAAAAATACTTTTTTCTATTAAACTTAGGTCATTCGATTTTAAACTTTTCGATTAAAACTGCAAGGTCATCTTACAGTTTAATTTCATATTTCAGAAAAAAATCACGTGTAATTCTTTATTTCATATTCTCAAATAAAAATGTTTTATTTTTTATCTTTAACAAATATATCACAAATATACAAATTAAAACATTCAGTAATTTTATAAGAGCAACTTAGTGAGTATTTTAAAATTAAAAAATAATAATGTATAGAAATGTTCTTACTAATCTAAA
This sequence comes from Centruroides sculpturatus, assembly GCF_000671375.1. NCBI lineage: Eukaryota > Metazoa > Arthropoda > Arachnida > Scorpiones > Buthidae > Centruroides > Centruroides sculpturatus. The sequence goes on from NW_019385273.1 coordinate 172,117, forward strand.
ACTTCGCAAAAATACATATTAAAAAGCACGATAAAAATCCATACACATCTTCAAATTGTCCAGAAAAAGGAATTCCGAATTTTTATTGATACTGAACTTTCAAGCTTATTTCAAAATAACTTATTTTGAAATAAAACAATTATCCTTTTTTTAAGCTTTATGTTATTACAGATTATACAGCGATTTCGTTCTTATTTATATCTTTATTGTCGATAAGTTTGAAGATATTAACAGATCTTATTATATTAAAAAATAGCCTTCTCATCTATGTAATTTAACCAAATAAATTAATTTCTAAAAACATCTTCCTGCATTTTATTTATGCGCATGGATAATGTAAATACTGTTTTAAATTTTAAAGGGGACAGCGAAATTACTGAAATAGGTCAGTTACGAAATTTTTAACGATTATTTCATAAGTAAACTTTAAAAAAGACATCTTATTGGTATTAAAATGGTTTAATGCTAAATCCAAATTTTGATTATTAAAAAGTTATATTAATAATCAATGAAAACTCTTAATACTGTAATTCTATATCTTGATAATAAGCTTAACATGGTATTGTTTGATTTTCTTTTATAATTTATTTAAAATTATAATAGAGAAGCTAAATATAAATACAGTATTATAGTAGAAAATTATTAGATTTGACATTTTTAATCAAATACACGTATTATTCTTCAAGGGTGTAGATAAAGGAAGACAACTAAGCATGTTTAACATTTTGCTCTACGCGAAATCTTTAAATTGAAGTACAGTACGTTACATGAATTCTTGAAACTAATTTAAGTTAATGTTCGAAAAATGTTAATGCCAATATACAAATAATAATAAATAAGTGATACTTTTTTCTTTCTACATTGACTTTAGTTTCCTCGAAAACAATTCTGCCTACGCCCTTGCTTATACAATTATATATATAAGATCCGATGAAAACAAAATCTAAAATTTGAAATATTTTTACAATTTGAGATAATTTTTAATGATACGAATTAATTTCTAATCCTGTTTTAATTTATATCATTGAAAATATTTTTGTTAAATTCGTAGAACTTAGAAATATTACTTTTTATAAATTCATTTATAATAAAAAAATTTCATTTTTGAATGCAATAATTATGCTTATTTGCTTTAAATTTTTATTATTAGTGAAAGAAGAACTTATAAAACTATCTTATTTTAATATAATTTTTANTATTTAAACGAGTAGTTCTATTTATGAAGTGTTCTATTTAGCCTGAGGATGATCCAATGAATGGATCGAAAACGTTTGTTTTAATTAAAAATAATCTCTCAGCAAAAAATAAGGTGTTGGATTACATATTTAGTTGCAATATGATACTATGGATTTAATTTCAACTACTGTCATCTTTCATAAGAGTGAACATCTTTTCATTGCAACTGAGTTTAATGAAGATTCTCATTATTCACTTCTTGTATAAGCATTATTGAGACAATTTTTCATAATTCGTATTAACTGTGTGTCAAATGGAAAGTGTCAAATGGAAAGTAAAGATTAGATGTGCACTAATGTTTACAAAAATGATTATATTTAAAAGACAGTGATACACATCGTTTTTTTAAATATGATATACAGTATGTGTAATATATGATATTTTGCATTGCACTGTAAAACTTTATGCTTAATATGTAATGTTGATATATATATATATATTAAAATTATTATTAATTTTTTTTAAATTTTTATTTATATTACATGNTAAATTATCTGATTCAATAAACCTCGAATTTCCACTAATTGTGGTGTAATTACTTTCTGTAACCGAGTAATAGTGTTATAATAGTATTAATTATTCTCAAAGTGATTGTAATAAGCGGCAGCTACTGTATATGGAAGATCGATGGCAAAGTACCGAAAGTCCACTTTCCCAGGATTTTTAAGAGTGAAATTTACGGGGAAAAAACATTTTTTCTTCATAAATTTATTAATTATTACAATAGGGGTAACAGAGTAACACAATACAGTAAAAAAAAAAAAGAGAAACTAAACGGTTATAAAATCAACATAAGTTGTGTTTTATTTATTTTTTAAATCTTCCTAAAAAGGGAAGAAGGTTAAACCTAGGGTTTCTTTCCCGGGATCCCGGGAAAAGAAATTATTTTTCCCGTAATCCCGCTGGAGGCAAATTTCCCGGGAAATGAGAAACCCTAGTTAAACCCCCAAATCTCTCCGAGTTTTAACATTGTTAGCTTTGGGTTTTTCGCTAATTCTTCGCAAATGATGTGTTTAATTTACAATAAAATAATTTTTAAATCCACAACAGTATGTCGTTAGTAATCTAAATTTAAAATAGCGACATTATGTGTCTGTAGTGGACTACAAACTGAATGAGACTTACCTTGACTAACTATATTCGGTTATGTAGCCTACATGATTTTAAATAAATAGCATTATTTAAATAACAGAAGCTATACATAAACGATAACAAATTCATTTTATTTCACTTAAACGTTAACAATTATTAAAGCAAAGAATCATATTGAAGTATTTTGCACTTGACACTGGGTCAAGTGAAAAAAATCTAGCAACGAGTTGCGTAACTTTCCCGGCTGTTATGAGATTTTATTTTAAAAATAACTGTTATATTATTAAATATAATAAAAAATGTTGGCGCCATCTGTTACAAAATATTTTTTAAAAAATCTNAAAATTTACTTACTGATTAATGTATCGAGCGTCAAATTAAAATTATCTGCACTTCAGTTCTTATTTTACTTTTAGCATAAAAAATAAGTAAACTTTCTAAATTTTAAGAAAATTATTTTCCTAACCTATTTCATGTTTTTCTTCGCAAGGTAAAGGAACCGATGGGAGTCACAACTTTCCACATTTTTCAGAAATGAAACAAGATAAACCATGTGATCGGACGAGAGTAAGAATAAATCTCGAATATGAAGTACTAATTACGTCAGAGTCCATAAAGGGGGACACTCGTTTTCTTTACGAAGTCGTTAACCTATGGATGTAAACGATATAAATCAGGTCATTATATATTTGTTTGCATTGCTTTTTTGAAGAACGTTTTCCTGTTATAGTTTCAAACCTTGTTATATCTGCTATCAAGTGAGGATGGGTTATACTAAAAAATGCAGAATTTAAATTTTTGACCTTAACCTTTCCGTACATTAAACTCTTATGAAAGGAAAGAAGATGTGTATCTTCATTATTTTGAAAGAGTACAGATTTTAATCAATTATCATATAAATCGATTTTATTTTCTTTAATGTTAATGTACGTATGGAAATTTACGGAAAATGCTAAAAATAAATATATAGAAACAACCATTTCATCATAATATTTAACAACTAAAGACCCAGATTCACTAAGTTTATGCTAAATCAGTGGCTCTCAACCCATGTTCGTGGAACGGAGGTGCTTCGCAACTTCCACCTAAGTGTTCCACAAACAAATTTTAAAGTTTTTATTGCAAATTATATCCAATATACTTATATAAATAAAATAATATGGTATTTTATTTATATAAGTATATTGTATATTTTTTTTTATATAAGTATGGTATATAAATAAAATACCATATTATTTTATTTGTAGACAATCTCATGTTTACTATTTTATTCAATACAATAAAGTTTATTAATTTATTGCTTCTTTGTTTCGCGAGAATAGCAAACATAAAATTGCTTATCGATTTTTGAATATACTCCTATTGATGCTAATGTTCCTCGGAATAAAAAGTATGTAATTTAAATGATGTTCCGCGGCCTCGGAAAGGTTGAAAATTCCTATGCTAGATAATACATTTTTTAAGAAGCTTCTATCACTTCTGCATCAAAACGAAATTCAGAATATTCTGATTATTTTGCAGTAGCGTGCCGTGACATTTGATGATAGGGAAGCTGTGTTTCTATAAGAAGCCGACTTCCAGGGGCAATCAGTCAGCAATGGTCTCGGGTCCATTCGTATTCGTTTGTTCGATAAGCCAGTAAAAACTCGTAGACTTCTCTAAATGTATTTTTAATTAATAGATTATCTAACGCACTTAATAAATAAGCAAGTTCAATATAATTAACTCTCTTATATTAGATTTAATAGATTCTATACGCCCTCTAAATGCCAATTCTCGCTTCGATAACATCTACTAATTAAAATATATCTATTAGCCGTAACTATCT
>NW_019385273.1:184139-192741 GCF_000671375.1 Centruroides sculpturatus
CTAAAATTGTTTGCAAACTCAAAAAAAAAAAAAAAAAAAAAATGTATTTTCTTTTTCTTCCAGCACTTCAGATGCTCCTAGAGAAAAAACTACAGTACTTGATCTAGCAAGCTCAAATTTTAAACTTAAGCCTCTCTCGTTATCAGCGAGGTGCTGGGAAACTTCCGGGTTGATAGTTCAAAATTCACAAGAATTCCCTTAGAACTATTTTATTTTTATCGTTTAATCTTATACTTATAAGGATAAAATTGTATAGAAACAAATGAATTTTATTCAAGATGTTACCCAGAATAACAAATTTATGCGAACTAAAACTTTTTATAACGATATTAACCACGAGATAGAATAGAGTGTCAGTAGCAGTGTTTACAACATCACTTTTGGAACCTTATTTAAGAGAAGGAAACCATGAGTTTCAGAGTAGAAAGAAAAGCATGCCGTAAGAAATAATTATGCCACATTTTATGCTGCTGTCGATTGTACCAACAGTTACAAGAAAGGTTCAGGAATTTCATTTCACAATTAAGTAATAATTGTTAAATGAAATTTTGTTCACACCGTACTTTTTTACGTTTAATAAAATGTTAAAGTAAATGAAAAGTGTCGAACTTACTTCGAAACGCTGTCTAATTTATAAAAATTTAAATAGTTAGAAATGTTTTGGATAGAAGCCTTATAAATACAGTAGAGCGTCGATTATCCGAATCAATTGGGGACTGGGGTTGTTCGCAAGATCGATGTTTCGGATAACCGATTACGTACGAAAAATATACTGTATTAATTTATCCCATCTTGACATTTTTGTCCGTTGCGTGTCGCTTCGCGTTGAATTTTCGTCGATGTTAAGCCTAACGTAGACTATTGTATCGTTAAAAATTATTTTTTTTTATTTTGTACAACAAAATAAATATATTGAAAAATATAAAAACAATAAAAAGACTATACTTCAGAAGTTAATTTAGTATCAAAAACATAAAATATTTGAGTAGCCCAAGACATAGCCAAAGATTGCAGCGCCACAGCACTGGCGAAAATTTAAATTTGCCGACTGGAATTCTTTGGGATGATTGACTTTCGGATAATCGACGCTCTACTGTATCAAATTATGAATTTTAGAGCGGTTAATATCATTGATAAAGTAAATCAGATTCTATTCTTGTGATACTGAAATTCAAAATAAAAATTTTTCTTTATCAGATTTCCACTCACTGACGAATCCCTTCTTAAGAAATGGCTTATACTAATGCGACGCGATCGTTGGAAACAAAACAATAATAGTGGAATTTGTTCATCTCATTTTGAAGAAGCATACTTCAGTTATAATAATGGTTGGATATTTACAACCAAATTCTGTTCCTACATTTTTTTTCATTTCCTCCACATCTTCAAAAAATCCCTGCAATAAAACGTTCAGAAAGAAAACGAACATCTAAAGACTACAGTATTTCAGAAGCATCTAAAGAAAAAATTGCAAGATAGAATATGAAGTATCAGTCTCTTGTGATCACACATATTGTTTACCATCTCCAAAGAAGGTGCATGGAATGTGCAAGAAAGACAGAAATGTGAACAGCTACAAAAGAAACTTAAGTATAGCAGCATAGACATTAAGTAGATCTGTAAGTAATGTTTATATATTTTGTTAAGAAATTTGCATGGAAGGCATTAATAATGTTGATGCAATTGCTGAATTCACTTTGAAAGTAAATGATATATTTGACCTGCCTAATTCTTGTCACCCAATGGAGAGATAGACAGAGTCCATTCATGAACAGAAACAAAGACCAATGTTTGTGAATTATTAATGAAAGAATTGATTATTTCATTAAATTGAATGATTGTAAAAACTGTCCACTTCTTAAAGGAAGAAGAAAGATTCCAATAATTGGTCTAAAAATTGATTTAAAAAATATAGAACAAATAGCAAATCATGTTTGGAGTGAAAAGCCATTATTAAATTATCTTCTAACAAAAAATTCAGACAAGATCACACTGAGTTATTTTTTTCTGCAATTAGAAACAGAGGTGGTAACAACAATCCCACAGCATTGCAGTTTAGATCAGCATTTAGGAAGTGTTTGTTAGAGTTTCTCCATCTCCAAAAGCTAATAGTCAATTGAACTGTATAGTTATCCTTCCATTTAGCATTTCTAATCAAAAGTATATAGAAAAGCAAGATTTACATAATAATAAAGATACAATATATAATCTGCAAAATATTTTAAAATGTCATCATTCTTATATTCCACAATATGAACCAGTAACACACTATTCTGAAAAAGTACTCTAATAGAATATATTGCTAAAAATATTGTAAAACTGCTAAATGTTTTTCCTGCGTGAAGCTTTTGTTTGGAAATAAAACAACGAATATCTTAATATTTATGAAAGATCAAGGTGGTCTATATATTCCCTCAGATAATTTCAGAAAATTGTTTTGTTATTGAAAATGTTCTCAGAAGAACCTTTCCAGTAGGAACAAAACCAGGAAAAAATTGGATTATGAAGTTGCAATATGAACCACAACTATACCCAGCAGAAAACAATTAAATATGTAATCCAACACCTTATTTTTCGCTGAGAGATTATTTTTAATTAAAACAAACGTTTTCGATCCATTCATTGGATCATCCTCAGGCTAAATAGAACACTTCATAAATAGAACTACTCGTTTAAATATTCAAAAATACAAATAAACCGATAACATAAAAATAAATAATACTTGTAAATAATNTTAACTACAAAAAAAAAATTTGATATCCAAACAAAAACATCTGAGATGTAAAAAATAATGACAATTTAGATAACTTTTCTTTGGAGTTTTTGTTTGGTAAAGATGGTGCTTCAAAGCAAAATTTAAAAAACAATAATAAAAATCATGGGTACTGCTTTGAAATACCCAGCTTATCTTTACCAAAGAAACATTCCCAAGAAAAAATTTGACTGTCATCTAAATTGTCATAATTTTTTACTTGATGCAGTTTTTTAACAACTCAAATGTTTTTGTTTGCATCTCAGTATATAAGGAAGAAAGTTTGTAGAATTTCGCTGGATGATAATTTAATCAAAAAAGACAGTCTGTCCAAAAATATTTTTTGAAGCCATCATTTATTCTATTCACGTGTTCCAGAACACTTTCAACGACCGGACCTTTCTTTAGAGGCTACTAGGCCATCAGGTTAAAATATTCCTTAAAAAAACACACAAAAAATATCCAATTAAAACAATAAAGAAGTAGCCTCTAAAGAAAGATCCAGTCGCTGAAGAAGTTCTGGAACACGTGAATAGAATAAATGGTGGCTTCAAAAAATATTTTTGGACAGATTGTGTCTTTTTTGATTAAAAAGAAGAAAGTTGTTTGTTTGTTCTTTATGAGCCTACATTTTGAAATGGTTTGAGCAAATGCAATGAAACTTTTCAGGAACCACCCTCTCATCCAAAAGGTCAGACTACTTTTGGTTGAATTAACTTCAATCCCATGCCATCAACAAGCCCCTCTTTCTATCTAATCAGCGAGATAAGTAATTTTTCTATATGAATGCCACTAACATAAAGTTATCAGCAAGTGCAAAATGTTTTTAATGTTTTTGATGATTCCAAGTTTAAAATTTTGATCCATTTTTCGTGAAATTTGATTGATTGGCCAGTTATCATTCAGCTGTGAATGGTTAGAATTTAACATTAGAAAAAATTTGGATGTACTGAACAGATTTAATTATCTTCTTGTAATCTATGGCCAAGCTATCTAGTCTGGATTATGCATTACATCAAATTTGATTCTGTGACATCTTCATGCCAATCAGTGTAAGGTAGCAATTTACTTTTGTGTCGACTGTATATTAAAACATTGGAAAACTGTCATCCAAGTTTCACATTTGCCCATTACAATTTCTCAACGTGTGGAACTTGTATCACATGGCACACATCCAACCAATACTCAAATTCTTCCTATGCTTATTACAGCATATCCATTGTCATTCTTCTCACAGAAGCTGCAATTCTACAACTGCTGCAGATTACTCAAGTTGCACAATGATGGGTGATTCAGACTTTGCAAAGTGCAGACTGCAGAACACAAAATAATTCAATTGCAGGGCTGCCATTTTTGTTTACGGCACTTCCTAGAGGTAGTAGACAAGACATTTCAATGCAGAAGGAAGATGAAACTTAGACAGTTACTTCTAATTCATTACTCTAGCATTCATTTTGGAAACCCTGTGTATATATATTATTTTGTAAAATTACACATATAATACATTTGATGTACAATTAAAAGAATGCTTAATTTGTTAGCTCATTATGCAGAATATGCATGAAACAAAATGCTGTTTTATGCATACTATCTCTAGAAACAATGATTTCATATGAATTGGTAGATTATACGATTGATCAGATTCAAAGATCAGAAATGAAAATGGAAATTGTGAATACTGATGGAAAAAAAAATTACTGTAGAATTAAGACTCTTCCACATTTATCTAGAAATTTGAATTTAATTGTATGACACAATAATATTTTTTTAATATTTAATTTTTATTTATGTAAATTCCAAATTAATACATTCAAAATACCAATGACAGTTTTTACATAAATTGAAATTAAAATTTTGAATTTTTCATTAATAGAAGAAAATTTTAATACACAAGTTAACAATAATTTTATACAACACTAACAAATATTAGTGTTGTATTTATTAAAATTAAAAGAGTGGACTACTTCAAAATTAATATAACGATTCTTCAATATTGATGAGAAGCATTTACTTATATACATAATAATATGTATTTTATATAATGTATGCATTAAGCTAAGTTTTAAATTATAATAAAGTAATTTTAAAACACAATTTGAACATATGAACAAAATTATTTACAAATACCTGTATGAAGTATATTAAATATACTTTTTCTCATATCTTTTTGCGATCAGATATGGTATATTTTTCATAATTTCTTGTGGGATCATAAGGTTCCCATCTAGAAGCAGGAAATATATGCTTATTGCGTTCATACCAACTTCGTAAAAGAACTTTTCCAGCATGAGACTCATCCTTCTCAACAGTGGCATCTCCCACCAAACGAATGTCATCATGAACATCAAAACTAAATAGGGGTCCACTTTTACCTCTTGCTTTTGTCACAATAAAATCATAAAATGTGTAGTGATGAGGTATAATTAGATCTTCTTTCACATACATTAACTGATCACCAGTAACAGCTCTCAATTCATGGAATTCCTTTCGCAGAATTTCTAAACATTTCTGTTAAATAAGAAAATGTTTTATTAATTAAAATTTTATAATTAAAAAAAAGTTTACTAATAAGGAAAGTATTTTAATTAAAAAGAATACTTTTGAACTAATCAATCCAAACTATTAAACTATCCAAATTAATTATAGGATAATTTTCAAGCTTTTGTCTAAATTGATTATTAATTTATTAGTAAATGCCCTTTCTAATGCAAACTGTTTATACCAGTGGTGTGCCATCATTAGAAGCGGTGGAAGTGCTGCTTTCCTTGCATTTTATAAAAAATAAATACAGTACATACTAATTTTAATTATATGAAAATAATCGCACATTATTTTATTATAACCGCATCATGTATCTTATTACAAATTTCTATACTACACGTGAAAAAAAATAATAATAAGATTGCTATTATATATTCGAATATTAGTGGCGGAGTGGAATCTATGTATTGTCATATTCCAAAAAGCCAGATTTGCACATGCACTTTACAGAGCACCAACCTCACCTGGTTTAGCCGGTGGAAGCCTACGGAGAGAGGGCGCTAAATGGCTTAGTCAATGGATGCAGGAAAATTTTGCTCTGTATTCGAATTGAGTTTTTGCTGGAATTTTTACTTTAAGCTCTAAGTGTTATATATTTCTGGATAGCATTTTCCGTGTGGATTAAGAATCTGTTAAGTTTTTCAACGTACGACAATTTTTCGCGAAGTTATTAGTTTTTGAAAACTGAATACTTTTAAAATTTTCAACATTCTTCTACAACGACTGTCNTATATATAGATAAGCCTACATATATAAAATATACAGACGTATAAATGACATAATATGACAATCTAACATATTAAGAGTTTAAAATATTGATACTTATAAAAAAAAAACTTGTATAATCCCTTTCGCTATCTAAATATTAAATATTCTATTAATTTCATTAACGAAATAATTTACTTAACACGAATAAAATGTATGATATGCTAGTCAATAAAGAACAATAAGAGTAAAATTTTGTTATTGTCAGTAATAAATCGCATAATAAATGGCAAATTATAAGGGAAATTATACGATCTTACTTTACAATTCTCTGAAAATAAAGCTGAACTTCCATAGCCATAGATGTATGACTAATGAGGATCACAATTCAAACAATTTATTGTAAGTGTTAAAGAGAGATTTCGTGAGCTTTATGATCTACTTGTTTATTCAATCGTTACAAACCACACCCTAAATACAATTCTATCTGATACAAATCCCTTTTGTACAGAAAAAGAAAAATGGATCAGATAACGTGAGAGTTAATTATTCCTCCTATCCTGATATAAAATTAACAATTTTCTCCCTTGATTACTATTCTTCAAATATAAATTATTTTGAATCATTTAAATTCATTTACATGTAAATTAGAAAAATACAATGTTAGAAATTTTGTTTTGAATTTATTGAATTACAGTTGTTACTATCTATATTAAATTTAAATATTTGTTTTCAATGTAAAAAATTATTTTAAGTACTTAATATATCTACGAAGTGTCTACTTGTTTTTAATGAAAATAGTAAGAAATTCTATATTTTTAATGTATTAAAATTTATCTTGATGAATGTAAAACTTTAAAAGAATTGTTTTCATATGAATGTACTTTATCTCAATGTGTAAAGCCAAGAATTCTTTAACTTTGATTTATTCGGATTTAACTTCATTTTTAATTAATGTAATAAAAATAATATTATTATTTTCCTTATTCAAATAGTTTGAAATATTGTAGAAAGTATCAATAAATGTGTTAATTAAAACGATTTAAATTTAGCCTATAACTTTAAGATAAAATAATCGGATCATGAGATAATATTTTATTTGTTGAGAAGTAAGTAGTTAAAGTTTTAATTCAATAATATGATATTAAAATCCAAGAAATTTCCTGAAAGTTATGTAAATTTAGGTAAAAAAAAATTTCTTCATGAACTATATTATCGAAAGAACTTCGATCTAATCATTAAAATTAATATATCATAAAATTTATCTATATAAAAGCAATTTATATTTAATACTTTCATTTGTGATATCTCTGACAAAGAAAGGAAAAATAATATCTCTACGATCTAAAAGAAAAACATGCATAGGATTTTGCTCCATGAATTTGGAACACAAGATATCAAAGAAAGTTATTGCGGACATAACCTCTTTTTTTTATTTAATTATGCTAAATTAAGAATTAATCCATTCAATTCATCAAAACATTCTCAAACTTGAATTTTTTCACTTAAATAATGTATATTATTTGAAAATTATTTATTTAACATTTCAATAATCGTATGGATTACGTATTATTGAATTTATTTATTTACTTTTTTTCTAAATTTTTGTTTTTTAAAATTTAAGCAGATAGATAAAGTTAAATACTTGTGTTTCTTTTCAGGAAAATATTTTTTTACAGCGGAAAACGTTCGAAAACTAAACCTAATGTAATAATTTTTTTTTTAATTTTGGATTTTTTTATTTATTTGTAAAATCCCGTTCTTGTAATCGCTTGTTTGTTAAGATGCCTGTTGCTTATAGCTTTAAAAAACATATTTACATAACTTAGAGCAGGCCTATTTAAAACAGATTCTACAAAGTTTTTAACAGTTTTATTCAGATTCCTTCGGCATACGTAACAACATTTTCTTGTTCTTACCTCATAAATATATGAAACTACACTTTTTAATTACAACATTATTTTTAACATACATTTCTTATATATTTTATATTACTTTATATACATATATATATATTAAAATGCTTCGCAATGTCGGTATTGATAGAGATGAGAATTGTAATTTCCATTCTCGTATATTACTGGTACATAATAGAATTATCATTTGCGAGAATGAAAGTATTTTACGCCAATTTACGAAAAACTTGATAAATTTATTTATTTTTCATAGAATATGTGTATTTTTCTAGAAAGTATTACTACAAATTCTAGATAAAATAGTTTATTTAAACAAAATATGTCGAAAAAACTAGAATCTAAGCATATTTACTATTAGTATAATATTAAGTATAATAGTATATATACTATTATCATCTATCGAATATCCGATGACAAGTTGAAAAACATAATTATATTACTGTATTATATAAAAATTACAAAAAAAATTAATCGACTTGTAGAACAATCAAAGATTCTAAAAACTTATTTGCAACACGTGAATATTCAGAACACTCAACACTAATACTATACTATATAAATGCTTTATAATGTGTACAGTACATACGAATAAAATACAAAGCATATTATGCATCTATAAAAGTTTTAAATATACAATTTAAAATATTAGTAAAGATTTAATTAATATTTATTTTAAGAAACACCTTTG
>NW_019385273.1:197510-231321 GCF_000671375.1 Centruroides sculpturatus
ATAAGGCGGGTGTGTACAAGATTCCCTACGAGAACCAGCTTTTAGGAATTAAGAAAGAATATGTAGGGGTTACAACTAGGAACCTAGGTTTAAGGATCAAAGAACACAAATATGATATCAGAAAAGGTTCTAATGCGACAGTTTTGGCCCAGATGGCGCAGGCAGAAGGTTCATTGATACATTGGGATAAAGCCGAAATCCTGAAACAGATACACTCGCCGGCATTGGCAAGAACGGCTGAAAAGATAGAAATCTATAGAAGCAAACTTGAAGAAAAATGTATTAACGCAAGAGATGCGGAGGGTCTTCCTTCCGCTTGGAAGTTTGCGGTTAAAAGCTTAAAAAAAGCGCAGGAAATTTAGTATGAAATAATAAGCTCTATATAGTTAGGCAGACGATATTATTATTTAGTAATGATATTATGCTATTTATTTTGAATATTTGTATTATTTACAAGTATTATTTATTTTTATGTTATCGGTTTATTTGTATTTTTGAATATTTAAACGAGTAGTTCTATTTATGAAGTGTTCTATTTAGCCTGAGGATGATCCAATGAATGGATCGAAAACGTTTGTTTTAATTAAAAATAATCTCTCAGCAAAAAATAAGGTGTTGGATTACATATTTAGTTGCAATATGATACTATGGATTTAATTTCAACTACTGTCATCTTTCATAAGAGTGAACATCTTTTCATTGCAACTGAGTTTAATGAAGATTCTCATTATTCACTTCTTGTATAAGCATTATTGAGACAATTTTTCATAATTCGTATTAACTGTGTGTCAAATGGAAAGTGTCAAATGAAAAGTAAAGATTAGATGTGCACTAATGTTTACAAAAATGATTATATTTAAAAGACAGTGATACACATCGTTTTTTTAAATATGATATACAGTATGTGTAATATATGATATTTTGCATTGCACTGTAAAACTTTATGCTTAATATGTAATGTTGATATATATATATATATTAAAATTATTATTAATTTTTTTTAAATTTTTATTTACATTACAAGGCATGAGTCGAATATTGATTGACTAAGAAAATTATGGCAATTATAATTGGTATGGCATTTCAAAATTTTTTAAAAATTTTATATAGGGAGATAAGGGGCATCAAATTCATATCTTGCCTGGATGGCATAAACTCTAGCACCAGCTTGGAGGTAATAATACAATCATTAACTACAAAAAAAAAATTTGATATCCAAACAAAAACATCTGAGATGTAAAAAATAATGACAATTTAGATAACTTTTCTTTGGAGTTTTTGTTTGGTAAAGATGGTGCTTCAAAGCAAAATTTAAAAAACAATAATAAAAATCATGGGTACTGCTTTGAAATACCCAGCTTATCTTTACCAAAGAAACATTCCCAAGAAAAAATTTGACTGTCATCTAAATTGTCATAATTTTTTACTTGATGCAGTTTTTTAACAACTCAAATGTTTTTGTTTGCATCTCAGTATATAAGGAAGAAAGTTTGTAGAATTTCGCTGGATGATAATTTAATCAAAAAAGACAGTCTGTCCAAAAATATTTTTTGAAGCCATCATTTATTCTATTCACGTGTTCCAGAACACTTTCAACGACCGGACCTTTCTTTAGAGGCTACTAGGCCATCAGGTTAAAATATTCCTTAAAAAAACACACAAAAAATATCCAATTAAAACAATAAAGAAGTAGCCTCTAAAGAAAGATCCAGTCGCTGAAGAAGTTCTGGAACACGTGAATAGAATAAATGGTGGCTTCAAAAAATATTTTTGGACAGATTGTGTCTTTTTTGATTAAAAAGAAGAAAGTTGTTTGTTTGTTCTTTATGAGCCTACATTTTGAAATGGTTTGAGCAAATGCAATGAAACTTTTCAGGAACCACCCTCTCATCCAAAAGGTCAGACTACTTTTGGTTGAATTAACTTCAATCCCATGCCATCAACAAGCCCCTCTTTCTATCTAATCAGCGAGATAAGTAATTTTTCTATATGAATGCCACTAACATAAAGTTATCAGCAAGTGCAAAATGTTTTTAATGTTTTTGATGATTCCAAGTTTAAAATTTTGATCCATTTTTCGTGAAATTTGATTGATTGGCCAGTTATCATTCAGCTGTGAATGGTTAGAATTTAACATTAGAAAAAATTTGGATGTACTGAACAGATTTAATTATCTTCTTGTAATCTATGGCCAAGCTATCTAGTCTGGATTATGCATTACATCAAATTTGATTCTGTGACATCTTCATGCCAATCAGTGTAAGGTAGCAATTTACTTTTGTGTCGACTGTATATTAAAACATTGGAAAACTGTCATCCAAGTTTCACATTTGCCCATTACAATTTCTCAACGTGTGGAACTTGTATCACATGGCACACATCCAACCAATACTCAAATTCTTCCTATGCTTATTACAGCATATCCATTGTCATTCTTCTCACAGAAGCTGCAATTCTACAACTGCTGCAGATTACTCAAGTTGCACAATGATGGGTGATTCAGACTTTGCAAAGTGCAGACTGCAGAACACAAAATAATTCAATTGCAGGGCTGCCATTTTTGTTTACGGCACTTCCTAGAGGTAGTAGACAAGACATTTCAATGCAGAAGGAAGATGAAACTTAGACAGTTACTTCTAATTCATTACTCTAGCATTCATTTTGGAAACCCTGTGTATATATATTATTTTGTAAAATTACACATATAATACATTTGATGTACAATTAAAAGAATGCTTAATTTGTTAGCTCATTATGCAGAATATGCATGAAACAAAATGCTGTTTTATGCATACTATCTCTAGAAACAATGATTTCATATGAATTGGTAGATTATACGATTGATCAGATTCAAAGATCAGAAATGAAAATGGAAATTGTGAATACTGATGGAAAAAAAAATTACTGTAGAATTAAGACTCTTCCACATTTATCTAGAAATTTGAATTTAATTGTATGACACAATAATATTTTTTTAATATTTAATTTTTATTTATGTAAATTCCAAATTAATACATTCAAAATACCAATGACAGTTTTTACATAAATTGAAATTAAAATTTTGAATTTTTCATTAATAGAAGAAAATTTTAATACACAAGTTAACAATAATTTTATACAACACTAACAAATATTAGTGTTGTATTTATTAAAATTAAAAGAGTGGACTACTTCAAAATTAATATAACGATTCTTCAATATTGATGAGAAGCATTTACTTATATACATAATAATATGTATTTTATATAATGTATGCATTAAGCTAAGTTTTAAATTATAATAAAGTAATTTTAAAACACAATTTGAACATATGAACAAAATTATTTACAAATACCTGTATGAAGTATATTAAATATACTTTTTCTCATATCTTTTTGCGATCAGATATGGTATATTTTTCATAATTTCTTGTGGGATCATAAGGTTCCCATCTAGAAGCAGGAAATATATGCTTATTGCGTTCATACCAACTTCGTAAAAGAACTTTTCCAGCATGAGACTCATCCTTCTCAACAGTGGCATCTCCCACCAAACGAATGTCATCATGAACATCAAAACTAAATAGGGGTCCACTTTTACCTCTTGCTTTTGTCACAATAAAATCATAAAATGTGTAGTGATGAGGTATAATTAGATCTTCTTTCACATACATTAACTGATCACCAGTAACAGCTCTCAATTCATGGAATTCCTTTCGCAGAATTTCTAAACATTTCTGTTAAATAAGAAAATGTTTTATTAATTAAAATTTTATAATTAAAAAAAAGTTTACTAATAAGGAAAGTATTTTAATTAAAAAGAATACTTTTGAACTAATCAATCCAAACTATTAAACTATCCAAATTAATTATAGGATAATTTTCAAGCTTTTCTTTTGTCTAAATTGATTATTAATTTATTAGTAAATGCCCTTTCTAATGCAAACTGTTTATACCAGTGGTGTGCCATCATTAGAAGCGGTGGAAGTGCTGCTTTCCTTGCATTTTATAAAAAATAAATACAGTACATACTAATTTTAATTATATGAAAATAATCGCACATTATTTTATTATAACCGCATCATGTATCTTATTACAAATTTCTATACTACACGTGAAAAAAAATAATAATAAGATTGCTATTATATATTCGAATATTAGTGGCGGAGTGGAATCTATGTATTGTCATATTCCAAAAAGCCAGATTTGCACATGCACTTTACAGAGCACCAACCTCACCTGGTTTAGCCGGTGGAAGCCTACGGAGAGAGGGCGCTAAATGGCTTAGTCAATGGATGCAGGAAAATTTTGCTCTGTATTTGAATTGAGTTTTTGCTGGAATTTTTACTTTAAGCTCTAAGTGTTATATATTTCTGGATAGCATTTTCCGTGTGGATTAAGAATCTGTTAAGTTTTTCAACGTACGACAATTTTTCGCGAAGTTATTAGTTTTTGAAAACTGAATACTTTTAAAATTTTCAACATTCTTCTACGACGACTGTCGCCATAGTAACAGTCCAGAGAAGATTCCAGAATTTTTACCAGAAGTCGTATGTTCTTTCTTCATATTATTTTATTTTTTTTTTTTGGAAATTATTAATTTTAGAAGTTATACTCAGTGATGGCTATTGAAGAATTTCTGGAGGAATCTGAGGAAGCCATTAAGGATTTAAAGAGATATTTCCGTAATAACCCAAAAGGGCGATTGGGTACCGAGGAACATATTAGATTTATTACAGATAAATTTATTACCTTAGTGAAGAGCGCCAAAGAGGTAATTAGGAAAAATTCCATATCAGATTTCCTGCTTCAGAAATTTGATTTGTTGGCAACGAAAGAGGATGTCAAACAGCTGCTTGTTGCTCAGAGTGACAAAAATTTAGAAGTTATTCAGGAAGTGAAACAGACTATTTGTGACTTAGAAAAACCTCCACTTTTAGGGGTGGAAGGTTCTCAAGGGACTACTGCTCTGTCATATAGAGATATTTTACAACGCAATCTTAATTCTTTGAAGAATACACAGTCTGAAAAGGAGTCCTCATTACCAAGATACACTGTTCTAGTTTACAATGATAATAAAGAGAGCACATCGGAAAAGACTAAGACACTGCTCACTAATTCTTTTGATCAAAGATTGCATAAGGTGCCTGTCGCGTGTATTCGTAAGATTAACAAGGGTGGAATTGCTGTTGATTTTCCTATCAGAGAGGAGGCTGAATACTTTCAGGAACAATTAGACAAAATAGAAGGATTAAAGGCACGAAACGCAAGACGGCGTCTTCCTCTTATGAAAGTGACTTCAGTCCCGAACTCAGTTACCAAAGAGGACCTACTAGAATACCTGCTTGAACAGAATATTTTTTCACAGAAGTACACGATGGAGGAGTTTAAAAAGGTTTTAAACATTCGATTTTCNAAAATATCATTTGGCGCTTTGGCTACTTTTTGGGCTACATATTATTTATAATTATATTAGTTGAATAAAAATGCACTTTAAAATAGTGTTTCGTCACTTTTTATTAATTAGAGACCCAAATATAACAAATATTTGTGTTTTTCAAATAAATTTCCGTTTGTCTCTTTTATAATAAATGAATTTATCTATTACTAAGTAAAAATTGAAAGTGTCTGTAGAAGTAATTTTTAAAATATCCTTTTTCTTGATAAAGTTTTAATACTTATTATTATAATCTAGACATATTAATCCTTAAATATACTTGTATATTGAGACACAAATATATATTATATGTACTTGTGGCCCAAAACTCCTTGACTTCTTCCAATGCGGCCCAGAGAAACAAAAAGGTTGGACACCCCTGCTCTAAAGCCTTTGCTTTTGCAATAGCCACCACCTTTTTTTAGTCATTTTATTAGCCAAATGTTAAGTTTTTATTTGTTCTCCTAAACCTGTAATTATAATTAGGAAAACTGCCAAAATACAAGGAAACAGTGTGTAAGTAAAACTGCAGTAAAAGAAATGCAAGCAAAAGTGAAATTGAAACATTGTTTACTTTGTTTCTGATCAGTTCAGTCACTTGTTACATGGTTATGTCACTTATGTGCTTCCAGTATGGACAAATTAGTTTCAATTTTTACATCAAAACAGAACTATAAAAAGAAACAAAAATCCATTTTCATTTCAAAACTCTTTTTGACATTATTTAATAGGTGAAATTTCAGATCAGCTCAAATTAAAATGAAACATTCACTCATCCTAAGTAAAAGCTTTTAAAATACAATTATTGATTTGCAAATTAATAAATTATAAAAGCTTTTTCTGAAATGTCTTGATTAAATAGCAAAATAGATGTTTTCTCATCATTTTATAAACCATTACTTTTCTTTATTTTTTATTTTTTGTATATATATATTTCAACATTAATATTTTTTTATTTTATAATAAACTTTAAAACATCATAAAATTGTAATCACATTTTTTTCAAAATAATAATAATCATTGCTGGAATTATTAACTGGATATAGGCTATTCTAGATAACCTAAATTGCGGAACAAGAAAATGCAAAACTATTTACTAGATCTGAGCATCCAAAATGTCAAAAAAAAAAAAAAAAAAAANCTAGATAAACATGAACATAACACACTGGATAAGGAGTGTCCACTCTACATTAAAGCAAAAGCCTTATATATTAAGACAGCTGACTACTTACCTTAATAATTATGGAATCCTTTACAGGACACAAATTGTTTAATTCATAGTGCTACCTCTGCTCCTTAGCACAACAACTAATACAAGCAGATCATCACTTCTCTATATACATTTGTGTTTGCTGACTGTAAGAAATATGTAAGCTTCATCATCTTTCTCTGTTTTTGGGTTTAAAGTGTTGGAATTGATACTTACAATTACTAGCTGTGTGGACTTTGGTTTTTTTTTTGTTTTTTTTTTTACTTGTACACATATTATATATGGACTCATGGAATTCTCAAATCTTTGTCTTACAAATTTTCTGCACGGGATAAATTCTGTTAAACACTTTGTCAGAATTATTGTATTTACTGCGACATTCATTTGCGAAAATATTCCTGCAAATAAGTAATCTGTTATATGCTGCAGCAAGCTGCTTCATATTTTGTTCGGGTCTTTTATTGTCATTGTGTTTTTATTTTTATTTATTTATTTATTTTTTTTTTTTTCTTTTCACTTTGCTTTGTTCATTAGTGCATACTGTAACTCGGTGGAACTATGTAACGGATATGTTCCTGTAATGCTCACTGCGGGGCAGGACTTTGTACCTTGTTTTAAATGTACAATTAAACTAATGAATGAATGATGGAATGAATAANTAACAAAAATTATCATTGATTTGTGCTTACATATGTGTCATTTTTGATGTTTTCTTTCTTTTTCCATTAAGTCATGGAAAGTATACTCACCATGACCCAAGTCCAGACCTTGATCTTGGTACTTGATCGAACCCTAATTTTGTTTAACACTGCTTTTATTCAGACTTAATTTTGATTGCATGGTATATTACACAGAAAGTTATCCATTTGTTACAATACTGTAATCAATTATTACCATTGTCATTATGTCAAAACAAAAACTATAATTTCAACAACAACAGTTAGTAAAAAGCTCAAATTCAACATTTACAACAATAATATATACTTATTAGTACTATTTACAAAATTACAATTATTCAAAATCTCAAACAATTAACCTGATTAGGGAAAAGAACTAGAAGAAGAAAAAACCTTAATTGGCATCAATTCAATCATTCACTTACAATTATCAATAGCTTACAATTCCACAGCTATACACTAACTAGCAAGAGTAAAAAGAGCAAAGCAGGTAGTCTAGCTTGCTACACCAGTTTGACAATAGTCTTTTATACACTCACTGTTAATTTACATATTCAACTTATAACAAATAAAATATTTCAAAACTAGTATTTCTAATACAATCTGATTACAAAATATATAGTACAATATTATTTAATATTTTAATCCTTTATTGTAATGGGATACAGTGCCATTCATTATGCAAATCATTATGAAATTATGCAAATGAGTGTTGAGATAGCTGTTGAGGTTTATCATAATTCAACCCCCAAAACTTAAAATAACTAAATCAAAATGGAAAATAAATAATGCAAGTAATTAAATATTATGATTTGCCCAAAAGTGTTTCAGCTGTAGGCAAATCTGAAAATCATGCCTGTACCTGTATGCCTCCAAGCCTGACTATATTGCTACTTGTATTCAGGCAAGGAAGTCTTTCAAGGTATTGAACGTTACTTTAAAGTGTACTGTTGTTCCACAGAAAATTGTTCATTTGCATATTATAATGTAATCACTTATTAACATTGTCATTATGCTTGCACTAATATAACATTTCGTTTAATTCCAACATCTCTTGGTATGCATTTTTTGTCAATGAGTGTAAATACAATATATTATATTATTATTATTTTATTTCGTATAATATTAATAATGTGTGTATATACATATAATATATATATATATATATATACTCATCACAAGTTAAGCAAGGATCACAAAAAGCAAAAGCCTGAAACAGCATGAAATGTAATGATGAATGAAAATGAAAATTAGTGTATAAGTATAATTTAGTAAGAAGACTAACATTTACCCCTTAAAGTTATGCAAAATGTACATAAATATGCAAATGAAGAGCAGTGGGAAAATACTGGCATCTTTCCCCCTATTTTTGCTGAAAGGGTACTTTAGACAATAAAGAACAGAAAACAGAATTGTTATGGTGCAAACAGTACATAATCAGGTCCCAAAGAAGACATTTACAGGATTCAGAAAGATGGAGAGCTGTTGGAAGATTGGAGGNGAGACCTTATAATGAAAAAGAAAACATTATTAAAAGAGAAAGACCAATGCCTAAATTAAATATAAATACGTCAACAAAAAAATTTGTTTGACATTTTCATGATAAAATTTATGAAGATATAAAATGGCTCTGTGGATGCATAAAAATGCAAAAATTGTTTTGCTGGCTTTGCCTACTATTTTCAAATAAAATTAGTGTGTGGAATGAGATTGGCTTTGACGATTTAAATAATTTTAGTAAAGCTGGCAAAAGACACAAAAATCCTAAATCTTGCATCGAATCTTTCGTAAAATTGAAGCAATTTGGAAATCAAAATAGAATAGAATTTAACATTAGTACACAATATAAAATAAATATTGAAAATTATAACAAGATAGTTACGGCTAATAGATATATTATATTTTAATTAGTAGATGTTATTGAAGCGAGAATTGGCATTTAGAGGGCATAGAGAATCTATTAAATCTAATATAACAGAGTTAATTATATTGAACTTGCTTATTTATTAAGTGCGTTAGATAATCTATTAATTAAAAATACATTTAGAGAAGTCTACGGTTTTTACTGGCTTATCGAACAAATACGAATGGACCATAGACCATCACTGACTGATTGCCCCTGAAAGTTGGCTTGTTACAAAAACACAACTTCCCTATCATCAAATGTCACGGCACGCCCCAGGTTTATACTGAACATTATGATGCCAATTATCATATTTTGGAATATCATGGATGCAAAATATGTCTAACCACAAATGAAATTTGGAGGAAATTAAAGCAATCCCAGGAAATTTGCAATAAAAAAAATAATATTACAACAACAACCACAAAAACATTACAATAAAATAGAGTAGCTTCTCAGCTAAACCTGTAATTATCTTCTTTCTTTCTTTATTTTTGCCTTTTCCAGTGTTTATATGGGGTCGGCGTTTCCTTCTCTAATATGTTTCTTCCATTTCTCCCTATCAAGGACTTCTTCTCTTTTAAGTCCACTCTAGTTCAAGTCTTCTTCCACCTTATCTTTCCAATGCATATTTGGTCTTCCTCTTTTTTCTTTTATTACTAGTTTTCCGATCTTCTTTCCAACATAATTGTTGTTTCTTCACTCTACGTGGCCAAACCATCTCAATCTTGCATCTTTTTGCTCACCTTAACAGAACCTCTAATAAAATCATTCCTTATTTTATCCTTCCTTGACACTCCACATATCCATCTCAACATTCTCATCTCCACCACCTCCATCTTTTTTTCTTGGGCTCTTGTTATTGTCCACGTCTCCACTCCATATAACATTGCAGGTCTAACAACTGATTTATACAATTTTCCTTTCAGATTGCAGCTAACTTTCTTATCGCATAACACACCACTCACCTTCCTCCAGTTCATCCATCCACATTAAATTCTATGCTGCACCTCTGAGTTCAATCCTCCTCCCATCTCAACAAATGTCCCAAAATATTTAAAACTGGAACAAAAGGAAGTGGCACATTTTGGATTTTAATATTACACTCATCTCTAGCATTCAGAGTCATATAAGCTGTTTTAATTCTGCTAATCTTCATGCCCTTTTCTTCTAAAACTTTCCTCTAATCTTCCAATTTCTTCTCAGTCATGCTTTGGGAAAGTTCACACAGCACAATATCATCCGCAAACAGCATACTCCATGAAGCCTCACATTTCACATCACACACCAACACGTCCATTATCAGGTCAAACAAATAAGGGCTAAGGGCTGATCCCTAATGTAAACCAACATTAACGAAGAATCCTTCTGTAGTGCCCACACTACTCTTAACTTGGGTCTCTGCTCCCTTGTAAATTTCCTTGACAAGCCTAACATACTTTTCTGGAACATTCTTTTCCCTCAAACATCTCCATACCTCTTTGCCTTGGTATCCTATCATACACCTTTTCTAGATCTATGAACACCATGTGCAAATCTTCCTGCATTTCCTTGTGCCTTTTCATCAGCTGTTTTAGAGCAAAGATAGCATCAGTCATACTTCTTTCCGACAAAAAGCCAAACTGTTCCTCTCCAATCTCAGATTCCTGCCTAATCCTTCTTTCTACAATTTTCTTCCAAATATTCATAGTATAGGACAATAACTTTATACCTCTGTAATTTCTGCAATTCTGTACGTCGCCTTTATGTTTAAAAATTGGCACCAGAATGCTCTTCCTCCATTCATCTGGGATCTTCTCCTGCTGCCAGTTTCTTCATAAGGTCCCAGAGGATATCAATTCCCTCCTTACCCAAACCTCTCCAAGTCTCAAGCAGAATCCAATCAGTGCCTACTGTTTTCCCCATCTTCATTTTTCTAAGCACACTTTATACTTCTTCTCTGCTAATATCTTGCACCACTCCTTCATTTGCTTCTCCATTCTCATATAAAGTTCTGGGGTTTCCTTCATTCAATAAATTCCTAAAATATCCTTTCCATCTTTCCTTGACTCTTTCGTAATCTTGTAATACCACTCCTTTACTAATAATAATTATCATCTGCACATCGGATTTAACAAAATATCACGTACCTTAGAACCTTTAACCGATGCGAAATAAAAATTTAATAGTACAAACGTTTTCAGACCCCTCCTGGGTCCATCTTCAGGCAAAAAATCGTTTGAAGATTACCGAAGTACGAAAAATATTCGTTTAGAACGATTTTTTAAAACCGAAAAGATAGAACGGAATCACGTGATCTATATCTGTGAACGTCATATCTTCTACGTCATATTCACAGATATTTAAATATTTTCCCTCGTTTTTAAGATTTTATGAATAACTTTGTTGTTAAGCCCATAAAATATATCACATAATTTTAGATAACCCATTTACTTCCTTTCTTTTAGGATTATGACATACTTAAACCTCCTGTTGTAATAGGGCCTGCCATGCCAAAGAAAGAGAGATCTCATCTCTGGAATTGATCGGTGATGTAGTGTTGTATGCCTTGCATAATTCTATCTGCTCCAGCCATTTGAGATGGTCTAAATATGAGGTGGTGGTGATTAATTTAGCATTTGAAAAGTCCGCAGTTATTTCTGGATCAGACGCGTAAGTTGATAAGGAAGTGGTACATTTATTTTGCTGGATGTCACGCATATGTTCTTTCAATCTGATCCCAACAGCTCGTTTTGTTGAGCCTATGTAAATTAAATCCTTTCTAAAACGATGATCCCTGAGTGGCACTTTGTATACCCCCGGCATTCTTTCTTCCTTAGATTTGTCTTTTCCATTACGTAGAATACCAAATATGGTTGGGCATCTTCTGAAGGTTAGGGAAATACCTTTCTGCCGTGCGATTCTATTATGTATTGATTTCAACAGTGGGTTGTAAGTAACTGACATCCTCGGTTTATCCTCCTTTTGGTTAGCACCTATTGAATTAATTCTTTTAGAAGGAGACATCGTTTCTCCGAACCGTTGCGACATTTTTTGTATGATGTTATGGTATCCGTGTTGTTTGGCCACTTCGTATAGGTATTGTATTTCCTGTTCTAAGGCCTCTTGAGTGGAAGAGTGTGTGTGAGCCCTTTTAACTAGAGCCCTGAATGCCGCCATCTTGTATTGCACAGGGTCACATGAGTCTGCCGGGATATAAGTTGGAATGTCTGATGGTTTGCGGTACACGGAGGTGTGTATGATCGGTCCTCCAAAGTCAATATTCAAATCCAGAAAATGCACCGATGAGTCGCTGTGTTGTTCGACCTCCAGGGTAAGACCATATGGATTGTTATTCATTTGATCCACGAATTGGGTGATGTTCGGAGAGTCTCTCCAGAGAACAATGATGTCGTCAACGTAACGTTTATAAATTATGATGTTTTGGAGGAAGTTCGGNTTCTGTGGCATAACGTTTTCCCTCATAGATAGTTCCCAAAATTTTTTTCCAATTTCAGCGTAAAATTTTTCATCTTCTTCGGCTGAATTTCTTGCTTCATGACTTTTTCTTCCGTGTACGTCGACGCTCATGATTCTCTTGAAAAATTACGATCGATGAAATATCACAACCACAATGGACGAATGCCGGAACGGGAATGACAGATTTCCGAAGTTTGTAACTAATACCACCATAGTATCGACATCTGGCGGTGTTAACTTAAACTATAATTATTTTGTTATCTAATGATTAATGAGATTTGTTTTAAAATTTTAAAATAAATAAATGAGTAAACATTTTTGTAAATTTAGAATCATTTTAAAATATTAGTTAATTAGTAAAATTTGTGTCTAAACAAGTATAAAAGGTTAATAAATATCTGAAGACAAAGTCCTCCCAAGAAAGGAACCACCATTTATTATTTTCGCATTCTGGACTATACAATCTTGGCGACTGACCTTTCATTGTAGGCTGCTGGCCGCCAAAAAGTCCTCAGATATTTATTTAATTATAATTATTTCCATCGGACGAAAAATTTACAAGGAAGTCTGAAAAGTATCGTCACGGGGGGGAGCAGTTTTTTAATCTACATTTACCAGCGCTCATTTTCCAAGTAGATAAAAGGCCGAAACAACCCCAACAATGTATGATGGTAACTAGAAGACGTCCATATGCCATAATTCCTTTTTAAAAAAATTTTGTATTTTTTACTGGATGTATTTTTGTGATTTTAAAAGGACTTTTTGGCGGCCAGCAGCCTACAATGAAAGGTCAGTCGCCAAGATTGTATAGTCCAGAATGCGAAAATAATAAATGGAGGTTCCTTTCTTGGGAGGACTTTGTCTTCAAATATTTATTAACCTTTTATACTTGTTTAGACACAAATTTTACTAATTAACTAATATTTTAAAATGATTCTAAATTTACAAAAATGTTTACTCATTTATTTATTTTAAAATTTTAAAACAAATCTCATTAATCATTAGATAACAAAATAATTATAGTTTAAGTTAACACCGCCAGATGTCGATACTATGGTGGTATTAGTTACAAACTTCGGAAATCTGTCATTCCCGTTCCGGCATTCGTCCATTGTGGTTGTGATATTTCATCGATCGTAATTTTTCAAGAGAATCATGAGCGTCGACGTACACGGAAGAAAAAGTCATGAAGCAAGAAATTCAGCCGAAGAAGATGAAAAATTTTACGCTGAAATTGGAAAAAAATTTTGGGAACTATCTATGAGGGAAAACGTTATGCCACAGAAGAAAGTTAATGATGGTGAGTAGAAATTTATGCTTTGTAATCATGCGTTTTCTCTTACTTTATTTTAGAAGAGACCTTAATAATAGATGTTTCCAAAACTTAGAATTTCGGGAGCGATCAATATAATAAAACTCCTGTTTATGTAACTCGTAAAGGCCTGGCAAAAAGGGCCTTTGTTACGGCTTTTTTTTTTTAGTTTACAGTGTTTTGGTTTACCGAATAATAATGAATACGGCTTACGTCTGATACACAACTCTTATCTTGTGGCGTATGTTTCCAGCAGATAAATGCGTTTTTTTAATTGAATTTTTCAAAAATATATAACAGTTGTACTGTAGGCTTTGTAATTTTCCTCAACTGATATGTTGTGAAGCGATTTCTGCACTGGATTTCAAATATATCATTGTTTTACAGAGGAATTCTACGAAAAATAATACGTTGCTACCACCTGCAGTAAATTCTCTTGCAGCGTGAGAGTACTGTACACTCGCGATTGTTATGTGAAACAATTGCGATACAATAAAATAACAATGTGAAATATTCAACCTTTACCACAGTGCTACACATTTTATGTTTTTTTTTTTTTTTTTTTTTTTTTTAATTAGATTTAGTTGAACCTAGTGGAGATTAGATTAAGTTACCTTTGGGAAAACCCTTTTATAATTGATTATTTTTCTTATACATAATTGATTTGATCTGGTGTTTGAATAGTTGAAATATATATTATATTTATTACTACTAAATTCATGTTTATAGTTATTCTTGTTGTTTATATATTACAGTTTGACTTAATAAAAATTATCATTGATTTGTGCTTACATATGTGTCATTTTTGATGTTTTCTTTCTTTTTCCATTAAGTCATGGAAAGTATACTCACCATGACCCAAGTCCAGACCTTGATCTTGGTACTTGATCGAACCCTAATTTTGTTTAACACTGCTTTTATTCAGACTTAATTTTGATTGCATGGTATATTACACAGAAAGTTATCCATTTGTTACAATACTGTAATCAATTATTACCATTGTCATTATGTCAAAACAAAAACTATAATTTCAACAACAACAGTTAGTAAAAAGCTCAAATTCAACATTTACAACAATAATATATACTTATTAGTACTATTTACAAAATTACAATTATTCAAAATCTCAAACAATTAACCTGATTAGGGAAAAGAACTAGAAGAAGAAAAAACCTTAATTGGCATCAATTCAATCATTCACTTACAATTATCAATAGCTTACAATTCCACAGCTATACACTAACTAGCAAGAGTAAAAAGAGCAAAGCAGGTAGTCTAGCTTGCTACACCAGTTTGACAATAGTCTTTTATACACTCACTGTTAATTTACATATTCAACTTATAACAAATAAAATATTTCAAAACTAGTATTTCTAATACAATCTGATTACAAAATATATAGTACAATATTATTTAATATTTTAATCCTTTATTGTAATGGGATACAGTGCCATTCATTATGCAAATCATTATGAAATTATGCAAATGAGTGTTGAGATAGCTGTTGAGGTTTATCATAATTCAACCCCCAAAACTTAAAATAACTAAATCAAAATGGAAAATAAATAATGCAAGTAATTAAATATTATGATTTGCCCAAAAGTGTTTCAGCTGTAGGCAAATCTGAAAATCATGCCTGTACCTGTATGCCTCCAAGCCTGACTATATTGCTACTTGTATTCAGGCAAGGAAGTCTTTCAAGGTATTGAACGTTACTTTAAAGTGTACTGTTGTTCCACAGAAAATTGTTCATTTGCATATTATAATGTAATCACTTATTAACATTGTCATTATGCTTGCACTAATATAACATTTCGTTTAATTCCAACATCTCTTGGTATGCATTTTTTGTCAATGAGTGTAAATACAATATATTATATTATTATTATTTTATTTCGTATAATATTAATAATGTGTGTATATACATATAATATATATATATATATATATACTCATCACAAGTTAAGCAAGGATCACAAAAAGCAAAAGCCTGAAACAGCATGAAATGTAATGATGAATGAAAATGAAAATTAGTGTATAAGTATAATTTAGTAAGAAGACTAACATTTACCCCTTAAAGTTATGCAAAATGTACATAAATATGCAAATGAAGAGCAGTGGGAAAATACTGGCATCTTTCCCCCTATTTTTGCTGAAAGGGTACTTTAGACAATAAAGAACAGAAAACAGAATTGTTATGGTGCAAACAGTACATAATCAGGTCCCAAAGAAGACATTTACAGGATTCAGAAAGATGGAGAGCTGTTGGAAGATCGGAGGCCAGTCAACAATTACTGAAATGGCAAGATTCTTTAATGTCTGTCATTCTGTTACTTCAAGGCTTTAGAAACAATTCCAAACAACAGAAACCGTTGTCAGAAGACCTGTTTCACGTCATCCACCGGTGACAACATCTCAGGATGATCATTATTCATTATATAAGGCTCCTAGCCAAAAGAAACAATAGGACATCTATATCATCTCTGCATGCTTCCTCATGTCATCCACAGGAAAGCAGGTATCTGTCTCAACTGTTACCAGAAGGCTTCACAAGGCTGGACTTTATGCCTGTCGATTGGCAGTATGTGTACCATTAACCTTCATGCATAAACAGGCCCACCTGAAGTGATGTCAGGAGCATGTAGGTTGGACTCAAGAACAACAGGCTCATGTCCTGTTTACAGATGAGAAGTTTTTCATGATAGCAAGCTTATATTGATCTGGAGTAAGGTTGGAACCTGTTACAAGCCACAGAACATAACAGAAAGATATACTTTTAGTGGTGGTGGAAAAACTGTTTTGGTTGGGTTTTCATTACTTGGATGCACTGATCTCCATGTTATCATTACTTCTCACAAGTATTGGGATGAGATACTGAACCACTATGCTGGTGCAATCAAAAAAAGATTTCACTTTAATGGACAATAATGCTTGTCCACATCAAACAAGACTGGTTGGCCAATACCTTTATGTAGAGGGAATAGAATGAATGGATTGGCCTGCATACTCTCCAGACCTCAATCCCATAGAACATCTATGGAGTACTCTAGGAAGACATGTTTCAGCTGTCACTGCCTCCATAAATGCTCAGTGACTTCCAAACTACTCTTCTGCTTGAATGATAATCGCTGCCTTCTCACTTTTTGCAATTTCTTATTGAAGGTATGAATCAACACTGTCAAGCTTGCATTAATACTAAAGGAAGTCACATTTCATACTGATGTCAACATTTATTGTTATTTGCATTCATCTTTTATTTTTCTGTTAACATTCACTTGTTTTTCCCAAATGTATGAAGTGTATATGTTACATATACATAAAGTATGTATGCATAATCCTATGAAAGTTTTATACATTCGTTTAAATGGTTTTGAAAAGCTGTCACTATAAACTTATTACTTAATAAAAATTATTTTAAAATAATAACTTCACTATTATACAAATAGTTGAAAATTAATGATTAGAAGTAAAAACTGACCTGTAAAAACTGATAAATGCTATTTCCTTTTCTCATCTTTACACTTCTGCGATGACCAGATCCATCCCAATAACTAAATGTAATTATTATTTCCTCATTTTTCAATTTTTCTTGCTTTTGAACCCATTCCTATATTTAAAAAAAGCAAGCACTTCAATATAATGATATCTATTTTTATTTATTTATTTCTCAAAAGACACTGTGGCCAGGTTGGCCTTTTTCAAGCATCTTACAGTAAAACAACAAAACCAACACAAAACAATATTACGTTTACAGCTTATGAACAATTATTTTATTAGGTGAAAAATCAAACTATGCCTATCTTTCATTTTATTAATTTAAAAAATAGCAATATAATTTTTCTGATTAGTTTATAATGTTATACCAAAAATAAATTTTTCACTGGTGATTGATTATGTACAGTAAAGTTTATAATTTCTGACTTATGGAACCAAAATAGTACTGAATTATCAAAAATACTGATTACCAGACATTCAATAAGTTCTATGAGATCTGAATATTTCAGACATTGATGTGATTCTGTACTGGTGCATGCTTCCAATTTGTTTATGCACACTCTTTAATCAGTCTGAAGATGCTACAGTTCAAGGCTGTACCTGTGATCACATGTAGCAAGAATGATTTTAGTTTTTTGCAGACATTTTTCAACATATTGACTTAATCAGCTGTGCTTCTATGATATCATGCTACATGCCATCTATCTGTGTAAAAATTTTTGGTTTTTTCTTGGTATCACAGGCCTTCAAAAAATTGCTGCAGAAAATTTCCACAATATGCATGCAATCATATAGCTTTTCCTTATTGTCACACAATCACATGTATAAGGAAATTTTCCACTATGTCATCAAAAATTATGCCATGGAGAGCTCTCACAATTCCACAAGAGATAGTCATGACATAATGGATGTTTCCTAGCCATGCATGATTTAATGACATGGTGATCAGCAACTTTCTGTGACCTTGAACATTGTCTCTGTAAGCCACAGCTTTATTTCATGCCCAAAAAAATCATTCTCTGATCCTTTTGAGAAATACCACAGTCCTCCTGTCATTTATTTCCAGCTGAATTCATCTCATATTAGCCCATGCTATCAGAAAGTTTGATGGGCTAACTATGGGAGCCAGGTCAAAAACACTGTTCTGTAAACAAAATAATATCGCATAAACTAAACAATATATTGAAATTTTGCATATAAATTACGCATTATAGGATTTTTCAGGATTGTTAAATTCAAGGAACAGCAATTACATGCACTATACTAATGTGTAAAAAATCAATAGAAAATCACCAGGTTATGCATGCTTGCTTGTTTAAAAAATTGCATGTAATTACAGGTTAAATTTGATTGAAAATCCTTCACAAACCTTGTGTGTGTTATTGCTTCAAAATCAACATTCACAATGATTCATGTACCACCTACTGTGATATTATATTTTGTGAATTATGTACTATAAATGTATAATTCACAAAAGCTACATATGTTCTGATCACAAGGAACCTGTTTTTTAAGTGCACTGTCCTTGTCTTGTCTTTGGGAAAGAAAACACAGTTAAAACTTGATTATTTAAAATGGTTAAAAAAAAAAGCAAAACATGCAGGGTTGTACTGAACAAATCACAGAAGTATTATATACAGAGACAAAACACTCAATGTACCAGGAAATCATTATATTGTATGTTGATTGTATCACCATGAAACTTGGTCATATAAGTCAGTGTTTTTCAACTTCTGATCTGCAAAAAATTCAAAAAGTCTGCAGAAAAATATTTGATCATACTGACACTGGTGCAGTTGATTACAAGTGACATTTAAATAGTAAACTAGAGTAACTATATACTTTGTTACATATAGTAACTTTAGATAAGCATATATAAGCATAATAAATAAGCATTAATTCATAGATTATCCATAATTTAATCAGTCTGTGATGAGAAAAAGGTTGAAAAAACACTGATATAAGTAATATTACATTAAAATTTAAGTAAATTAATTTATTTTCAAATACAGTAATTGCATTACAGTATGTACTGTTTATGAAACTTTAAATTAATGTACTTTAAATGTAGTGTACAGTGCTTGATGTAACCAAAACCCAAAAAGAAATGAGTTTCTGGATTATCTGAAAGACCCCTGGTCCCATCAAGATCAGATAATTGAGTGTCCAATGTACATCAATCAGGCACATTATTGAACACGAGATGTGTACTAGGTCTAATAAAGTAACATTTGCTTAACGCAATACAATTTAGAAAATATATATAGTTTATTGCACTGCATTGAATTTTGAGGTCCTCCAAACTATTTTTGAGAAAATTTATGAAACTGTTTCATCTATCAGGATCAATGTCTTCTGCCTCTACAAGATGATGTCCTGACAAAGTTTACTTTTTGACCCTTTCAAACATGTTTGTTATGTTTAATTACTTGTAATGCTGTACTTTTCTTGAATAATGAGTCTTTAGCACTCTACAAGTCCAAAAAAATTCCAATTCCCAAAAAAAACAAGCATGACTTCAGATTTCTCTGGTAATTATCAACAGATTATTGACTACTCTTCAGAGAAGAATTCAAATTACTGAGTGCTGGATTAACTAACTTCTACTGTATAATTCATTAATGAAAAAATAAATACACAAAATTACTATTGTAATTCTATTCAATACATAAAATACTAAGAGCAACTGTGGTATCTTGCACTGCATTGCAATTGCTCTCTACATCTATGTTGTGTACTAGTTTTATAAATTTTGATTAAAAAACTATAAATAATAAAAAATTAACAAATAATCAGTAGTAAGATAAAAGGAAATATTATAATTTAAAATAATGACAAGAAAATTAATACAGATAATCTTGAAAAATAAGCAGATGGCTTAAAATTGATCAATTGTTTGGACACTGTGGCATTCTACAATGCATTGAATATTAAACTTTGATAATTCATACTCTGAATTATTTGAATTTTTCTAAGACTTCAGATTTCTCTATTAAAACACTTGATGCCTTCTTTCAACTATTTTGGAGTTGGGGTCTAATGGACCTCGGAATCCTCAGACACTTTCAGAGGTTCTGCGAAACATTCAGAAGACATTTAGTGTTTACAGGAATGTATGTTTACAGGATGTTGATCACAAATGAAATTTATGATTTTATTAACTGTTTATGAATAAAAATCATTACAGTAAAACTTCTCTAACACAAAGTTCCAAGAGGCAGGAAAAAACTTCTAGTTACAGACAAATCAAGTTAGAGAACAATAGAGTGAATAAAGCCAATTCTGAATAGATTTGTACTTATACCTCTCTTGCATTATATAAAGAATCTTTGATAGTTTTTTGTTTTAAACAGCCATTCTATTAGTTACATTGAACAGTTTTGTAGGTACAATACATCATGTTGAGATAAAGTGCTTGGACTAGAACATTGTCTGAAAATTGATATTGGAGAGTAGATATAACTGTCTGAAAATTTCATGGAAATCCAATAATCAGGATCATTTTGAATAGAATAAATATTAAAACTTAAGTCAGGGAAGTTGAAAGTAACAAACACATGTTGGGAAATCATGAAAAACTTCAACTTGGAGAAAATTAGAGTTAAGAAATTTAAGTTGGAGACATTAAATCCCTATGCCATTCCATTGAGTCCTAAAGTGCTTTGTTTTCTTTTAAGTTAAAGAAATATTCAAGTTACAGATGTTTGAGTTAGAGAAGTTTTACTATAGTAGTATAAACCAAGGTCATTGAAAATTTCATATCACATGTATTTATGATAAATGTATAAAATATAAATTTTACTGATGAAACACTTTGAAATAAATTTAAAATCTTTTACTTGTCTTAATTCTTCTCTAAGTCTTCTTTCTTCTTCTTCACGATCCCTGTCAGGTAGAAAGCTTGTGTCAACATCTGGATTTTTGCGAATTTTCTTTTTTGGTATTGCCTCTGAAGAATCCGAATCATCTGCACTTTTAATTTTTGACTCATTTTTTACATTTTTATCATCATCAACCTCATCATCACCACCATCATCACTACCAATACCACCACCACCACCACCTTCTTCTTCTTCTTCTTCTTCATCATCATCATCCATTCTGAATGATAAAGCTGCAATCTATAACATATAATTACATTAAATCTTTTTTTAAGAAAGGTTTATTTTTTACAAATATTTTTAAGACAAATAATAAATATAATGATTATAATCACATAAATAAAAAACGAATAAACATACAAACATTGAATGTCATAAATTTTAAATTTAGATAATTACATGCAAACCAAGCTTGACATATGATTATAAACAAACAATAGTACTGGACTTTACTCAAACTATAATAAAGTCAATTAATTATGAAGATATTATGTAATTTAGACTAAAGATAGGCAGTTAAGCTGCCATCTTGTATTAAATTTAATAATTAAAAATGAGTTAATTAATTTAAATATTCTGGAGGAAAGATTGATCCAGAGCAGGACTCATACCTGCAACTTCTGCTTACTGTACAGATGTGCTGCCAATAATTACATTACCTGAATCTTCATCTGATCTTCACTTCCAGACTAATTAATTTTAAACATATAACCATAATTTATTCATTCAAAATTGTTGAATTTAATATAAGATAAAGACCTAACCTTCAGTTCAAATTATGTGATATTTTTACATTTATAATTAATTAGCGATGTTATAGCCCTATAAAATACAGCAATATCATTTGTTTATTAAATAAATTAATAAATTTTATTTAATTTTTGGAATTTCCTCATATTTTTTGTTGTTGCAGTTTTTAAAAACATTATAATTTTCATATCATTGATGATATATTATAAGAATTGAAGGAATGGGTGCAAGAACAATGCAAGTCCATTTTCAATGATTTTTTGGTTTACATATCATCTTACAGAAAAAGTCACCCTATAATTTGGTGCAAGAATGATATTACTTCATTGATGTAGTATGGAATGAGACACAGTAAACAGTTGCATCACTCATATACACAGACAGTATGTCAATTGGGATATGTTTTCAATTTTCTACAATACTTTCAAAGATTTTAGTGTAACTGTCAAAGGAAATAAATTCATGATTTCAAAATATTTACTCCTTAATAAAAGTATTACCCATCCATTTGGAGTGGGTTGCTGTAAACAAGTTATTGGTGTTCGTTTGTTTGTTATGGCAATGCAACACTTGGGCAATCTGCCTAGAGGGATGCCTTCCAGGAGGTCTTTTTAAGGGAAACTGGCCCCTATTCAGGTATTACAGATGTGGAGAAAACCCAGAAAACTCCACATGGCCAGCCTGTCTGAGCAAGGCCAAACCCATGACTGAACTCTCAGTGTTCAGGGAACGAAGACTGCTTGGCCACTGGTGGGCCCTATTGGTGTTCATTTTACCAACTTAATGTTCTACAAAATTGGCATTGTGGCTGTAATAATGTTAACAAAACATTTGTAACATTAAAAATCAAGAGAAAAAAAAATTTGTTTTTCTTCATACTGATTGCATTAAATTTAGTACAATAATCAGTTAAGTTCATTCCATATTTATTGTCCTTTCTGAGCTTAAAATTAATTTTTTTTTTCTGATACAGAGGTATTAGTTAACTATCAATTATTTCTAGTAATGTTTGTAAATATAATTAATAATGATTCCAGAATTTTCTATTCATATTTTTATTCCCTCCTGAAAAGTTAATATCTTGAACTTGCATAGTTCTTGCAGTTATCTTTTCAATTCTTATCAAGGCATAATGCTAAAAATACTTAAAAATATATAAATATTTCTGATAAAAAGCTGAAAAATTGTTATTTAAACCAAAACCAATAAGAGCATGCTAGTGGAAACGTAAATCTGAATGAAACTTTTGCAGTTTGTAGTGAGGGCCTTCTGAGCACACAAGTAAAATATTAGGTATAAATGTCAAACCATTCAATAATAATTAACAAAATAACCTGTGGCCATTATTGTGTGATAAGGATGACATTTCAACATCCTATGTGGTGGTGTGCCAAGACCTCTGCCTACTATGATACTATCCCAACTTCAAATCTCAATGTTTCTGCAAATTTTTAAAAACTTTTATTAAAATATCTATTTATAAATAATATTTAAATTAATTTAATCAGAATAATTATGTATTTAATTTGTTAGATAGCATTTCTTGATTAGTACACTTGACATTAATCTAGCTTCTTGAAACAGACTAATTTTATTGTTTTATTGCCTTGTTACTGACAAACTGGTTAGTCATATTGGTTGTGTGCTATCGAAGAGAGAAGATCAAAATTTTTGTCACTGTCAGTAAAATGGAACAGTGTCATCAACATCTAAAGTTTCATTTCCTTATACTTTTCATGAAGTTTATTATACAGCAATTAGAAATTCAAAGGTTGTTTCAAATAACTTTTAAAAGATATGCTTGCTTA
Organism: Centruroides sculpturatus; assembly: GCF_000671375.1. Taxonomy (NCBI): domain Eukaryota; kingdom Metazoa; phylum Arthropoda; class Arachnida; order Scorpiones; family Buthidae; genus Centruroides; species Centruroides sculpturatus. Next base: position 221,421 of record NW_019385273.1, read on the forward strand.
TTCAGGAGAATAAATCACCTTAGTGTAGCAAACAATCCATCAGCAAGAATTTGGAAATGGTAAAAATTGTGGGCAACAAAATAGCAAAACTGTTTTGTTTATGTAATTTAAATATTATTTATAAACATACTATTTTAACAAAAGTTTCAAAAAAATTCCAAAAACATTGGAATTTAAAGTTGGGACATCGTAGTAGGCAAAGATCTTAGCCACTATTCTGCTTGTTAGAATGTCATCCTTATTGTGCACTTTATAACAGACACTAAAATTTTTTTTTGTTAATTATTATTGAACAGCTGGCCATCTACACCTTATATTTTACATGTGAACTCAAGAGGTCTCCACCTTACAAACTGAAAAATTTCATTCAAATTTGTGTTTCCTGTGATGTGCACTCTTTCTTGTAAGAATAATTATTTTCAAAAACAATTTTTTTAAATTTATTTTATTTTTTTAATTCTAAGACACATGTTTTCCATATTAGAATTAATATATTTAAAGAAAATTTATATAAAATTTGAAATGTACACACATTTAAAATTCATACATTTTATCTTTCAATATGTAAATACTTACTTGTCTCTTTTGCCTTTCTTTTGCTTCTCTCTTCTCTTCTATTTCTCGCTGTCTTTCTAATTCTTTCTCATGTTGTTTCTGAGCAAGTTGTCTTTCTCTTTCTTTCACAACATCTTCTTGTTTAGCCTGTAAATGATTACTAAATATTTGAATTATTAATGTTTCTTTATAAATCTAATTTCAAGAACTTCTATTTTAACAGGGATCCTACCTTAAATTGCAGTATTGAGACATCAGATATAGACATATTTTCATTAATATTAACCATATTACAGTATATTTGAAATATTAATATTTTAATATTAAAGAAAATGCAAATATCATTTTTATAAATGTATAGTCTGTGAATGCATATAAATAAATGGTAGAATTCCTGCTTGATTCAAAATTTCTTAATTTAATAGTATATTTTCATACCTTCATTTCAGTCAAAGTGACTAATCCAATGGTACTAGATTTTAATTGTTGCTCAACAGCATCATAATGTGTAGCAAATTTATTTTCAATATTTGAAAGTTTCATTTCTTCTTCAATTTTTCTTTTACGATGTTCTAATTCTTCTAAAGCTTTCTCACGTTTCTTTTTTAATTGCAAGGCTCTGCCTGCTTCACTAGCTGCTCCTTTATAAAGTGCCATTTTGCTTCTAAAACTGTAAAAATGTAGCTATAATAAATTATGTAATTTATTGATATTAAAAAAAAGCTGATTTATTTCTATTTTTAAACATATATTTGATCTTTTGCATTTTACCAGATTTCATATTTGAAAATTAAATAAATCAATCATTTTGATAAGAATCTAAATAAATTTAACAGAGCTATGTTATGGATTAATCTAGGTCAGTGTTTCTCAACCTCTAACGAATTGTCGCCCCCTTCAATAAAACCGTTACCTATTATCGTTCCCTTCACATCAAAATTCCGATGCCCAGGACGAAGACTAACACCAAATTCGTACTGCATTGAATAGACTAGTGACTAGTATAATGTTATTTGTTTAATTATTGTAGGATGTAACGAATAAAATATCTAATTATTCTTTATATAATGTTTTACTATATAGCCCAAAAAACATATTTTTTGCCCCCCAAAATATAAATTGTTACTAATCGCCCCCTCAACATGGAAAAACGCGTTATCAAGGGGCGATATCACCCGTGTTGAGAAACACTAATCTAGGTTCATATTGGCATATTAACTGCTAGGAACAAACACTAACCAAAATGAAATGTTTCGATTGTACAGTTGAAACAATTCATTTTGGATTATGATTGGTTGAAAAAGTTTCATTTACAATCCCTAATTTAAAAGCATTTTCTTCAAATCTTAAATGGCTGAGGAAAGTTTACTTGTCATCACTAAACAATTGATATTTCTTATAGATTAATCTATACTTCATATAATCAGTTTAGAAAGATTTCTGATTATTATAATATATATAAGTTATTAATTAAAGATAAACTCCAAAATTCATGTGACTTACAAATTCAATAATAAATTATACTTTAGAGATAATTAAGATTTATTATTGAAGGCATGTGTTCTGTAATAGGAAAAATCAAGCAATGGAATAAAATTATATGATTTTTATAAACTTGAAAAACAGTAATAGAATGCATTACATTACTTCAATAACTAGATAAGATATAATCAAATTTATTTAGTTTATTTTTTATGTTACTCCCAAAATATCTCATTTTATCAACAGAATTTTCAACAGAATAGGAATTTTCTAATGTGTAATTTGTTTAATTCACCTACCTATGTGCTATAGTTAATAACTATAAATTAGAAATTTTATTTGTAAACAGAGTACAGTACTGTAATTGCACAATTGGACACTTCGAGAAAATTCTTGACGACAACGGCGCCACCTACTCTATTGAAATGGAAAATATGGTAAACCCAATCCTAAAATTTACCATTCTATCTTTACTATAAATTGAAAATAAAATTTGTTGTAACACTATAATTATCATAAAATGAGTCATTTAAAAATACCTGATTGCATTTTTTAATTGTACCATTGTAGTGTAGTCACAAGGTCTGGCCGAGCGGTCGAGGTGGAAGCCTACCGCTCTGGGGGACCCTGGATCGAATCCGGACGGGTCGAATAATCCTCAGGAATTTTTCAGGGGTGGTCCATCCGGATATGTAGGGGCCCTGTCCCTCACTACCCTGCCGCCCCGTTGTGGGCCTAGCCGAACCCATAATCGGCTTGCAAAAAAGAGGCTTTCTTGGTGCTTTTTATATTTGTCAACTTGGACCTAAATTATTAATAGGACTGTTAAACTGGTGTTAAGTATTAACGCAAAATTGAGCGAAAGTTCTCAAAGAAAACAGACTTCCTTTATTGAGCCTCCTGTACATATAAAGGAAGTTTGTTTTCTTTGAGAACTTTCGCTCAATTTTGCGTTAATACTTAACACTAGTTTAACAGTCCTATTAATAATTTAGGTCCAAGTCAGAGCCGTAACTAGGCAGGTGCAACAGGTGCACCCGCACAGGGCCCATTTGGAAGGGGGGCCCAAACTGCTGTTCACAATAAATTATATTTTTAAATTTTAAATTTTTCCGCCTTTCTACAGCCTGGTTTGGCGATTACATTTTGCCATACTTAGACCCTAGATGTCTGCTCACCAGTGTTCCCAACTGTGGCGACTTTTAGAGGGACGTAGTGANCCAATATTTCTATTATTTCAATAGAATACAATATCGTTAAAAATATTAATTACGATGGTGTAGTTAATGAATTTGCTGAAATTAAAGCCAGAAAAATTCAATTAAAATAAATCTTAATAAAACGAATACATTACAATAGATTTTTAATATTTTCCCAAAACCAAATAAATTAAGGGGCCTAAATGCAAATTATTGCACAGGGCACAGGAATGGCTAGTTACGGCTCTGGTCCAAGTTGACAAATATAATAAGATTTGAAATAAGGACAATAAGGCAATAATAATTAAAGGCTTTCTTAGTGTCCACAGGGCAAAAAGAGTTTTAATAAAAAGACAGGTTTGACTGTAGTGTATAGTCAAACGGGATATAATCTAAGACCTTGATATAAACTAACACAATAATTTTTTGTTAAGACAAGAAATAAAAATAATTTAGGTCAAACTATTAGCTGAAAATTCATTATAACTAAAAAAAATGAGATTTTCTGTTACAAGAAATTAATTTAGATAACCGCATATTTTGATCCTACAGTAATTATATTTACTATAATACGTATTTTCTACAAAAAGTTTAAATTAAAATTTATTATTTATTATAATTATTTTCATAAATATGTTTGAATTAATTAGAAATTATGAGATAAATTATTTAATTTAAACTTAAAGTTTGAATTACTACAATATTATAAAATAAAAATTTAGTTTTTAATAAATTGTTTTAACCGCTAGACGGCCTACGCAAAATTTGGCGGCAAATTCTGTCAAAAACACGTTTTTTTTTAGTTTGATGTTTATTGTCTACTTTTATTTTTATGTGAATTTTTAATATTTGAAAAATGGTTGAAGTGGAAGAAATAAGTATTGTAGAGGAATTAGATCAATTCGGGGTTCAGGCAGATGATGAAGTTGTATCTAGAAGTATGTATTATAACAGTATATATTTAAATATATATAAGCACGATAATAGTTTTTAACTTACATTACTAAGCGGTTCTAGCATAGTTTTAAGGACGAGCAAGATTAAGAAAAAACGCGTAATGTAGAAATTCTGGACTTTTACCAACTTGTTTTTTCGAACTTGCTGCAAAATAGTTCATTTACTGTACTTGAACATGGATTGCATTCAATTTGATGTATAACCACTTCTTTCATGCATGTGTGCATGTTGTTTGGTCCCAACCACAATGGCTGTTTATTCCCAATGATCAGTTTCTGATGAAAATGTGAAAATGTTTGATGATGGGCATGCATCTGTTTGGAACTATTCATGTTACAATCACACTGCGACTCATCTGTTTCCATTCATTCGCTTTCCCACAAGCTAACTATATATCTGTCATCCTAGTATTACTGTAATGATGCATCCTATTCCTACAACATCAATGGCCCAACTCAAATATCTGGCAAACAATGCCCTCTAGAACACTCAGGTGGCATTTGTGGCTACATAAATGGTTTGTTTTTTGTATTCCTGATCTAGTTTTAAAGTTCTCTAAGACCTTTTGAATCACCCAGTATACAAATTAAAAATACATATAATAATTATATAACTATGTAATTCAATTTATTTTAAGTACTTGTTACAATCATTTTGATGCTGTGTTTGAGAAAGGAGGCTTTATTGCCAGTATTTCTGCATATCTAGTCACATAACTGACATTTCATTTTCATTTTTTACTGCAATTGTCAGTGATTATTTTCAACATATATCCTCTTAATGTAAGCAAGCAGAAATATTAACATCAGTGCACATTGAAATAATTATGTTTTCCATTCTAAACAAGGTGTCAAAATGATGGTAGTGCATGCTTAAAACATATACTATCTCTAGTTATAAAAAAATATATAATTTTTGAATTATAATTATTATAAACTGTACATTTTAATCACATCAGAGCATTACATAAGTACTATGTTACTTATGTAATGCTTGTAATATAGAGTTTGAAATATAAGATATCTTGGTCATCCTTAAAACTGCACTTGGACCTTGATAGTGCTTGGTTTTTTAATATTTTGTTGTAATTTGAAAAATGTTAATAAAATTTTTATTAAATTTCATATTATTTTTCTAGTGAAAGAACTTTGCATTGTTTATCGCCAAAATGCTGAAGAAATAGTTTCACAATGGATAGCATACAGTAGTACTAAAGGATTTGAATTTGAACCATCAATAAGCTTACTTGATCAATTTGAACAAGATGTAAGTTAAAAACCAAATTTATAATTATATTGTTTTCAGCTTATAATCTAGCTTAGGTAATTAAATGTTCAAGAAAATGAAGAAAATGGTTTTTTTTTCATAAAAATTGTAAATAATTTATTCATTCTTAAATTCACTTAGAATTTTTGTTTCTACTGTCAAAATTATATGCAAATACATAAAAGGCATTAAATATATGCAAAGATGGATGGACAGAGTTTCAAATTAGAAAGAACTTATAGCAAAGTAAAGTTAAAAATTCAAGAAAATGAAAAATTTCTCTGAAGGTTTTGAATATCCTGTTAGTATTTGTTTTGTATATTATAAAACCATTCAAGATTAAAAAGTAATGTACATTGCTTAAGAATTTTTATTATTTTCTATTTGGTTACTTATTTACTTTATTTAGTTTATTAAAAATTGAGAATCCACATGTTTGCTTTTTGTTTTTCCTTGTTTATGAAATATTAGAGTATGTCCTATGTGGCAGCATCCATGGGTGGAAAAAATTTTAGTACACGCTTCCAGCTTGTGATTGACTTCTGTCCAGAATGGATTCATGTTACTTACAAAATGGTAGTGAGATGACTTCATGGAATGCTTGCCATGGAAAACATGAGAAGCATTAAAAAGGTAAATTTGAAAGGCATTAAAATAATGACTTGATACTCAGCAAAGATACAAACTTGATACAAAAAATCTCCATAGAATAAGTTAAAAAAAGTTTTATTTTCAAAATATTGCATTTACAAAATTGGAAGTTATTAAATTACTTTAAAATTTTTTATTAAAGTATATACAACATATTTATACAATTTATTTGGTATTTTGTTTTCATTCATCCACAAAGTCAGCCATTTCTTATTCTTTGGAAGCACATGCAGTAGAAGCAGCAATCAAACTTGCTTGGTAGCTGCTTCCTGCACATACATGTAGAAGCATCATCTGGTGATTGCTGCACACTAAATATGGTTACTCTGAACATGTAAATTCACATGTATTGGTTTGTTTGCTCTGTTTGGTAGCTTATTCATGCCCATGGTCACTGGACACTGCCACATAGGACATAGCTTTACTTGTTGAAATTTTTGTAGTTATCACTTCAAAATTTATGATGAAATATTTTTTAACAGATGGTCAAAACAGGTATCAGTTCTGTTTTTATAAACAATAGAATTTGCTTATTTTAAACAGAGATATTAGTTGTTTAATGTTATCAAAATTAACATGAATCAAAACAATGAGTGTAAATACACTTATGAAACTTTGATTACTGTAATCAAAGTTTTGGCTATACAATAGTTATCATTATCTTAGGTAATATCCTGTATGCACTAGAAATTTAAGCTAGCTTAAAAGTTAGCTTGATAATAGTAGTGCAAACTACAGATCTTATGATAAGACTAGCTAAAAATATTTAAACTAGATTGAAATGGGGTAGTTTCTTAAACCAGATCAAAAACTTGACATAGCTTAAAATGATGTCATCAAAATCCCACACTTTCAATCACTTCTGTAATTATATGTTGTGGACTTGTGATGACATAATTGTGACTAAGAAGTGCAAACTATTCAGCTTAGTATTTTGAGCTAGTCTAGCTTAACTTTATTCAGTTAGCTTATCTTAAGCTGTATTCATTTCTAGTGCATACGGGGTTACAAATAGGCATTTTTAAGCTATCTTATCATGCTATCAGCCACACATAAAGGATGAGGGCATGTAATAACTATGTGCCCTCATCATATCATGTGTTCTCAGCAGATTTAATCAGAGCTAAAATGTTAAATGCTAATTGTTTTAATTAGTTACTATAATATAGTAGTTTAAATTGCTGGCATTTCTTTCTTTATTTATATACAAGTTGTTGTTAAAGAATTTATAAAAATACAGTATGCAAACAAAATAGAATGAATTACTATTAATAAAATTTTAGTCTTGCTTACTTGCACACTTATACATTTCTTAATTGTTTTAAACATATCCTTTTAATGTCAGGATCAATAAAACCAAAATCTCCACCAATAGTAGTGTTATTTACATAACCTGTTTAATGTTATTGGTGATTATAAACAGATTCTATTGTGAATGTAAATTATATGAGAACAATTCAAATATAACTTAACAGATAGCATACATATCTAAAATTAATAGAATCATAATACAAATCCTATTAAAACTTACTGTATTTACTCGCTTATAAGACGATCTTGCATATAGGACAAGGTGTGACTTTAAAGATCAAAATATACTTTCTCACCACATCGGGTTGTATATACTTCAAATAAATAATGGTAGATAGTTGTTTATTTAAAGATCAAAATAAAGAAAATTGGATTTATTAATACAATTTAATTTTATTTTGTTTAATCACAAATAAAATGTCAAATGCATATAAATGCACACATTGTCCTGCAAAAATTACTGACATTTTGAACTTTAAGGAAAAATCTTGTAAAATCAACAACATAATTTGTTCATGTAAAGCTGGACAATTTTTGCCAATTCTTAATGGTCGAATCCACTCTCCATTGATTAGAGTGGATTCTAATCCACTTGCAAACTATTGCAAACTATTGCTAAAAATGCAAACACTTATGAGTTTCTCCAAAATCAGAATTTGGAGAAACTCATAAGTGTAATCACTTATGAGTTTCTCCAAATTCTGATTTTTGAATAATCATCTCTTTTCACCTGGGAATGGATTAAAACTTATATTGGCTCCCGTGTGATTTTGGAATTTCAAATTGGAATTTAATTCAAAAGCTTTGCTTTTCCTGTTGCTATTCATCTTTACTCCTGACAATACACAAGAATGATTGAAACAATCCAGATGAAATACTTTTGTTTTTAAACACCAGAGGGTGAGCATCTAGTAAAAAATGCAAACACATAATTCACAAAACTTATTGTGAAAATGCAAGGAATCCTTTGCTCACTCGTATAGGATGATGTAGGTTTTTGAAGCAATCAAAAATGAATAAAAATCTCTTTTTATATGCGAGTAAATATGGTATTTCTTAAAACTTCTTATAAGCCATAAAAAATTAAATATTTATAAAAAATTTCTAAGTAAATATTTAATTTTTTAATCAATGTTAAAGTTATCTATAATGTTAGAGTTTTTTTTAATCAATTAATAGGTTTAGAGAAGGTATTTATCATCTGAAAATATTATATTTCAATAAATTTTGCAGTATCATTGATGGGAATACTTAAATTATATAAAGTTATAATACTTTTCAATAAAACCAAAATTAGTTCATCATTAAGTAAGTCATCATTAAGTAAAAATTTCAAAATGTATATTGAATACCTTTTGTTGAAATATTAAAAAAAAATTATTGTCAGTGATATTGACATAAAATGTATGTATTATTTTAAGAAAATATAATTTATTTTGTATGTTATTTATTTTAGGAATTAAATAAAATTAAAACACCATCCTCATCACAGAAAAGCAATAAAAAAGCAAGGACTCCAGTAACACCATTAAGAAAAGCGTATCCTTTTTAATTATAATTTAGAATTACATACTAAATATAAGTAAATAAAGCCAGTCTATTATTTAATTTTAAATATTTATTGAAATTTTAATAAAATAAAATTGCAATATGATTTATAAAATATGTAAAATATTTTTTTATTATCCACAATTTATTCCACAGATTTTTAATTATTTTAAATTTAAACATGCTTAGATACAAAGTACTGTTGTAAGTGAAATTTCAGATTTATTATTTTTCTTGACAACGAAAAAGTCATATGACAGTGAACATAATCTTTTGTTAAGCGTTTTTCATGAGCTATTTACAAATTAAAAAAAGTCATTATACAGGTAAATGTTGCTATAAAGCACTTTGTTTTACAGCACATGTCAATTAGATTCATGTTTATTGTTTTTGAGCTTGTCTTACTCTTAAGAATGTTTTTGGATTCTTTATTTATTATTTTTTCTTTTGAATCATTTTTTCAATTTCTTTTGAATCATATTGCTGTTGTGCACTTAAAAAAGGATAGTTAAATATGTCTTTAAGCTTTTAGATGCACTGGCAAGTGCAAAAAGTGCTGTGCTTTGCTTTATAGCAGTTATCTGGAATCTAATCTGCCATATTAGTGAGGTATGCTTGTATAAATACAGTAGAGTGTCGTTTATCCGAATCAATTGGGGACTGGGGTTGTTCGGATAACCAATTATGTACGAAAAAATATATTAATTTATCCCATGTTGAATTTTTCTCCATTGCGTGTCGCTTCGCGTCGAATTTTCGTCGATGTTAAGCCTAACGAAGACTATTGTATCGTTAAAAATTATTTTTTTATTTTGTACAAACAAAATAAATATATTGAAAAATATAAAAACAATAAAAAATTATACTTCAGAAGTTAATTTAGTATCAAAAACGTAAAATATTTGAGTAGCCGAAGACATAGCCAAAGATTG
>NW_019385273.1:233342-265347 GCF_000671375.1 Centruroides sculpturatus
AATTACAGTTTGATTATGAACAGTATTTAATTTTTTGGCTGCATTTGTAGCATTCTCATCACTTAAAAATAAAAAGTATAAAACATGTCTCTTATATTCATCTGTTACTTCCATTTTAACGAAAATAAACAACTGAAATGTTCCCAATTCTGAACAGTATTATATGAATGAGATCCAATTTAACACTTCAGTGTAAAAAGTATCACATTAGACTGGCATTTTTAACAGCAAAACAAGATTTTTCTCAAGGTCATAAAATATGCAGGAACTTATGGACTGACCTGATAGAAGTTTATATATATATATTTATTTATTTATGCATACTGGGTACAATACATTAATACATGATGTGGGGAGCTAAGCTGTCTTCCAAATACAAAACACTTAATTACATTGAACATGAAATTACAAAAACAAAAATACACAATCAAATTAGATTGCATTAAAATTAACTTAAATTTAAATTTGGGAGCATCTGTCATTAAATACTATGTAAGTACTGGTTATCTTTTCAAAAATTAAAAATAATGAAAAACCTTTATTAGAAATGTGAAATTCTGACCAATAAATTTAAACTCCACATGAAAAATTTATGTTTATAGGATAAATACAGTATATAATTACTTACTTTTATGTGCATTCTATTTCAGATATCATTTGTTTAAATTTTCTTTTATTTAATAGGAAAAAATTAAAAGGAAAACTATTACTCCTGACAATGCAAAATCTATAACATCTCTTCAAATTTCACCATTATCTTCAAAAAAGTTTGTTTTGTTTTCTTTTTTTGGAATACTATTAAATTTATTTATGAATTCAATTTGACAATTTTATATTTTTTAGTTTTACTCCACCAAGCAAGTACTGCTCACGCTCTATGTCTAGAGATGTTATAATATCATACAGGTCAGATGAATATATTACTTGGAAAACAAATAATGATCACATTTATAATGTTAATTACTATGATACTGAGTCAGCATTAACAACAAAATATCCCTTTATGTTTGAAAAACTGAGAGACTGTGCATATTTTTTAAATGAAAGAATACAAAATTTGGCTTGTTTTTATCAGAATCGTCATAAAATAGAAGAATGGTCTTCAATGCAATCTTTAGTTCAGGTAATTTTTTTCAATAGTATATATTTATAATTTTTAAAAGTAACTGATCTTTTAGAACAACTAAAACTTATATTTTTCTCTATGGATTAGTATTCTATTTGAATCATTCTAAAGAAACTCCAGCATATAAACTGATATTCTTATATAAGAATATCAGTTTCAGTTATTTTTAAAGTTTTAAGTTTTATATTTTGCTAATATTTTTATTTTTCTTATTTTAAAAGGAAACTTGTTACTACAGTAAGACCCTGCTTAATGCAGGGTATACATTCCTAGATGACAAAGTGCTAAACAAAACAGTGTTAAACAAGGTCATTTTAACAGAGTAAATAGGGAAAGGGAAACACATGACCAAAAATAAACAGATTTTACTTTAATTTTAAGTTATTTTTATATTAATTTGCATAATAATATAGTAAATAATAATAAATAGCACACAAACATATACACATAGAAATATAAAGTTTTTTTTTGTGATGAAGGTCCTGGCTCTTTTGAAATTCTTGTTTTTTTTTTATGTGATAAAGTCGTGTGATTTCATTTGTCACTTTTTCTTTTCTTTCCTTAAGCAAATGTTGATAGCAGAAGATTGCATCCAAAACACCTCGTCTTGCTTTTGCACTCCTTTCAAAATCTGGATCATTCGCTACAATTTGAGCAATGATTTTGGTTATCGTTACTAAACTTTTACTAAGGAAATCTGTAGCAAGTTCTTTGGGTTCTTTGTTTTCAGAATCACTATTTTCCAGTTCTATATGAATTCCTTGTTCTGCCAGTTCTTGACAGTCATTGGTAAGGCTCTCACCAGAAACCTGCAGTAACTCCTCAATATACTGCTCATCTACATCTCCTAGTCCTGCTGTATCAATTAGGTTGACAAATTGGTCAACCTAATGATACAGCATAGGCTTTTCATACCTTCAGCCATAACTTTTTCCACACTTTGTTCATGCATTTATCAGTTAATTCTTACCAAGCGGAGTTGATATTGCCTATGGCTTCCATGATATATTTTTCTAAAATTGCTCCAAACAAACATAGATTTAAGGAAATTATAGTGCTATGACGAATTGCCACCTTTTGCCAATTGGTTTGTGTTTGGGAATAATAGTATTATATATGAATCAGTGAAATGCCAGGATAATTTAAATCAGCATAAATTATGAGCTTTTTTTAGGGCTNAATAATAATAAATAGCACACAAACATATACACATAGAAATATAAAGTTTTTTTTTGTGATGAAGGTCCTGGCTCTTTTGAAATTCTTGTTTTTTTTTTTATGTGATAAAGTCGTGTGATTTCATTTGTCACTTTTTCTTTTCTTTCCTTAAGCAAATGTTGATAGCAGAAGATTGCATCCAAAACACCTCGTCTTGCTTTTGCACTCCTTTCAAAATCTGGATCATTCGCTACAATTTGAGCAATGATTTTGGTTATCGTTACTAAACTTTTACTAAGGAAATCTGTAGCAAGTTCTTTGGGTTCTTTGTTTTCAGAATCACTATTTTCCAGTTCTATATGAATTCCTTGTTCTGCCAGTTCTTGACAGTCATTGGTAAGGCTCTCACCAGAAACCTGCAGTAACTCCTCAATATACTGCTCATCTACATCTCCTAGTCCTGCTGTATCAATTAGGTTGACAAATTGGTCAACCTAATGATACAGCATAGGCTTTTCATACCTTCAGCCATAACTTTTTCCACACTTTGTTCATGCATTTATCAGTTAATTCTTACCAAGCGGAGTTGATATTGCCTATGGCTTCCATGATATATTTTTCTAAAATTGCTCCAAACAAACATAGATTTAAGGAAATTATAGTGCTATGACGAATTGCCACCTTTTGCCAATTGGTTTGTGTTTGGGAATAATAGTATTATATATGAATCAGTGAAATGCCAGGATAATTTAAATCAGCATAAATTATGAGCTTTTTTAGGGTTTGAGCAGACCGCATTATATCAAATCAGCATTAATCAAGGCAGCATTAAGTGGAGTCTTACTGTATTTAATAAATTAACTAAGTATTTCAATTTTTTTGATATTTATTTCATATGATTTTAATGAAATTTTTAAATATATTTTTATAGGAAGAAGTAGATATAGTGGGAAGTATTTATTGTGATGGAGAAGGCAAATTAAATTCTAGTTCTCTTCTCTTACAAGGATCTTGGGAATTAACTTCTGGTCTGCCTGTGCAGTTGGATGTATCATGTCTCTCTCAATTTTCATTTTTTCCTGGTCAAGTAATTATATATATATATATATATTTTTTTTTTTGAAGTATTGGTCTGCAAAAAATTTCATCAGTCTGCAGAAAAGTATTTGATTGTAATAACACTAGCACAGTTGATTACAGGTGACATTTAAATAGTAGTATTTTTGAAACCATGTCAGTAATTGTTTAGTAATTCAAACACAAATCATTTATTATATTCATTCAGACACTTGGCAAATCTCATCATTAAATTTTATTTAGTTGATATGTGTTTATCATATTTGTAAACGTTTCAGGCATTTTGTGCCCCTCCTCAGCCAACTAAAATAGAAGTTCACAAGTTACAACAATATAAAACATATATATATAAAGGTCATGTTTTTTAAAACATACGTTTTTAGATTACAGATTAAAGAAAGTTAAAACCATAAAATTTCTTTGCATATTCAACTTCTTTAACTTCTTGTTATCCATTAAATCACAGATCTTTGTAAGGTTTAAACCTTTAAAACTCCATTACACATTTAACTTCTTATTATCTAAAAAATTTTTTTATATATTTAACTTCATGTTATCCAAAAAATTTTTTACATTAATTATCCTGTATACATCTATTTTGATGAAAATATCATAAATTATGCACCTAGTTATTCATTTTTAATCATTATAAAATTTCAACTATTTAAAGTTTCATTACCCATTCAACATTTTGTTTCTAAATTATTTTCCATACATTTATTATCACGTTTAAATCGATTTAACACTAATACCAGAATTTACATACCCAATTACTTGTCTTACATCAAAATTGAAGAAGCCCCTCCATATAAACAGATCTCGTCATTCTTTCTCCCCCTTTTCACACCCAATTTAAATAGTAATCTTGCTGAATGTACTTTGTTATGTACATTAACTGTAGATAAGTGTATACAGTAGAATCTTTTCTTAATGGGTTGCTTGGGCCGCTGAAAATCATTCCTTGTTCCAAGAATCTGTTATATCATGAACAACAGATATCCTCACACCTCTGAAAATATCTGTTATTTAAAACCTCCTACATATAAGAAATACCTGTACTTGAAATTATTCAGTCTCTTGAGATCTCTGTTCTATAGAAATACATATGTTACATGATCCTATATTATGCTGCGTGTGTATACAACAAAGCTGGCAGAAACTGTATATACTGTAAGAACAAAAGAAGCAAATTCCATATGCTCATTAGCACCTGACTTCACATTTGTTAAAAAAACTTGTCCATCTTAGTTTGTTTGATATCACCTTTCTGCCTATTAAATATAACCACTACTCAATATTAGCAATGTCATACAGTATACATTCTGTTCATTTATGCTGAAACTCATCAGGTAGTTCTTCACAACTTGGAAAGACTTGATGGCCTTGCTAAATTTCTACACTACACTTGAACCAGGTGTATCCTCTCAATCATATCAGCCTGTCAACTCTTTTCATACAATATCTTCAATTGTACATACATATCTCACATATAACAAGTGCAATATCAAAATCTATAAATTCCTAGAAACACCCAAATATTAACTAAACATTGAAAAATGTAAAGTTTACAATAGATTGGGTAAAAAAAAATATGTTATTCCTAGTTATGGATCTGCTAATAGGAGGTAAAATTATATTGACTTGGTGGGACCTAGGGAAAAAAATCTGTTGTTCCACAATGCATTAAAACAAGATTCTGCTGTATAAGCATAATTTATAGTTGCATATATTAATTCTTAAGTCTTTGTGTCCTTATTATACAATTTTATTATTATTATTTAGAAAAAAGGAAAAATCTTTTTTCCTTTTTTCTAAATAATAATAATAAAATACGTTTCCTCATTTTGCAGGACTTGGACACCTGTATAATAAACCTGTATAATATGATATGTCCTAGTAGACATTTAAGTAATAAAATTGTAGTTGTGTATAATTACTGGCCCATGTAATATCCATAATTATACTGATCCACAATTAAATAAAGGTTTAAAAACACTGCTGTATATTATTACAACCATATCTCAATAATTTAATAATCCCAAGCACTTGTCATAACATATATTAAAATATATTTGCTGGTTTAATTTTAAAGGTTTTGTTTGGTCATTTAATAAAGAATTTCACTAATTAGTTAAATTATAATTATTAAATTTAATAACAGTGCCTAATGCATCCCTCTAGTGACAAATTATTTAGGAATTAATTAAATATAATTGCAGAAAAGTAGTCCAATGTAATCTGGTAGTTGTTAAGGATGACATTTAAATAGTAATCTAGAGTTACTATGGATACTTTGCTACATATAGTAACCCTACATAATCATTTATAAGCATAGTAAATAAGCATAATTTATAGTTGCACATAATTACTGGTCTACATAAAATTATCCATAATTTTACCAGTTCATGATGAGAAAAAGGTTTCTCACTGCACTACAGAATAATATTTCAGAAATCCAGATAATAAAAAAATTTAGAAAATGTATTTATATGGATGTTGATGAAGCGTTAATATAATAGTTTTGTATTCAATTGGAAATCCAGAAATTCTTTGTAATATAAAAGTATAAGCAGAAAAAGGAGTTTGGACATCAATATTTTGTATGAAACAATGGATGGCTCAATTATTTTAAAAACAGAATCAATAAATTTATTGTATATGGCAAAATATAGTACTTAAAAGTCAGGTGTGACAAAAAAATATAAATATAGTCATATACCATTACTCATTCCATTATTAATGATATAGGATAAAACACTAAAATGGGTACAGTGAATAATGCTTATAATGAGCAAATGTACTTGGTCTCTTTATACTCATTATAACTAAGTTCAACTGTATATAGTTTATAATGGAATATTACCAGTACAGAGTCTGATGGACTATTCCTTCCCAGCAAAACTTGAAAAAATGAGAGCATATTTGAGGTCATTTCAACTTGTTGCAGGAATATTATTTTAGTGATTATTCTATATTGGGTGAAGTTAGAAAATAGCACCTCATGGAGGTACCATTTTCTAACTTCACCTGATATCATCTTCTTGTGACATGCAGCTAATCTTTGAGAAGGGGAATTGTCTCCACTTTTTCTAACTTCCAATGAAGTGTCAGATTTCTCTTAATCCTATTGAGCTTGATGCTATCATTAACATATGAGTATGTCAACAATACTTTGATGAGCTTCTCCCACAATTCTTTGATCTACCAATCTTCAGTTCTTCTGGATTAGTAGGTCTCTGTCCTCTTCTAGCTTCTCTCATCTCTCCTGAATCTCTCAGTATTTAACTTGGGTTGCTTGATCAACCAAGTGTTAGGAAGTACATCGTGTGATGGAAGTCTTGATTGAGTTTAAGTACTGAGTTAGATGCAAAACATAGAGATACCAGTGAATACATTCCCTTATTTACTTGGAAGGATTCATGATATTTTTCCATTTGTCACCCTTCAATAAATCCTTATAAGCTACTCTTTCTTTTACATCTTTAGACATAGCTTAATTTAAATGAATAAAAAACTCAGAAATGATTAATGCATAATAAGTTATTATTAATAAAATTGGAAAAGCCATAAAATGAAAGTAAATTATGTTCAATGACAATATTAATGATTTTATTAATTCCTAAATTTTTGTTATGTTGTTTATACATAAACTTTTAAAAAAATTTTATTTGAGTAACTTAACTAATTTACTTGAATAAAATTAAAAAAAAAAAGAATTTCTATGTTTGAAATAAGTAAACAATATCATATTATACAGTATTATTTTTATTTTTCATATAAGATTGATTAAAAGTATAAATATATATATATATATTGAAGATAAACCAGAATAGTTTGTGAAAATGAAACCCAAAGGACTATTTCTCTAGTTGGGATGTCCATGACGTTTATCGTTGCATATTTGAATGATGGTGTTTTAAGAAGAGAGTATGTAAGATTATTTAACAAAAATATAACTTAACACCGTGGTAGATTTTATTATAATTATCTTAGATACTGCAGAAATGCGGTAGTTGTGATTGACATTCCTTATATAGCTGTCTCTTAACACCAATTCGTTTTCAAATTTTTCAATTCTTATACTCGATTTTTGACTAGTCACCGAATCTCCAAAGAATAAAAAATATAATAAAATACTAAATGCAAATTAGTATTTTGTATGTTTAAGTGAAAAATATATATTATATATATATGTACGAAAAAAATAAATCGAGACAGAAACACTTACAATCCTGTTAACAGGTTATATTTTTCACTTTATTCTCAGAGCCGGCCATTCTTGTTAACAAAAATAAGAAAAAAACTATTAAGTAAATCCTCCCGTAAAACTCCTTCTTGTGGAAAAAAAACTGTCCCCAAGTCCCTCCTCTCCCTATATACATATATATATAATATCTCTCCTTTCTCTATCTTTTCCTCTTTACTTCCAATACCCCAGAAAGTAAGAAAAAATAAATTAATATCATTAATAATTATTAAAAATACCATCCTGCTTTAATTATTAAACAAANAAAATGTGAGGGTCAGGGAATTTGGACAAAGTTGGTCAGGGAAAATCAGGGAAAGTCAGGGAATTCAAAACAAAAATTTGAGTAGGAACCCTGAATATAGCGAATTATTAAATGTAAAATTTTGTATTACAAACAACTAAATCACTTGAATTTTAAATTCTCAAATCTTATGTGTAAACTTCAATATATATAAATCTTATTGTTACTTCAGTTTAAGACCACAATTGTTTTAGCACCAATTTCAGAGTGAATGTTTTTCAAAAGTATATATAGCAAGTGATGACTTTGCAGAAAAGTCAGAAGTTTAAATTATTCATACCAAATGTGCTAATACTAATTTATTTACATTATATTCACACAATATACAGGGTGTATCAGAATGACGTTTTAAAAATTTGGGGGATTGTAGAGGATTAAATTTTGAACGTTTTGATATAAGGAACCTGTGGCCAGAAATTTGAACTAAAGTGTCTTCAGCGGTAGGAAGTGCTTGATTGCCCTTCACTTTGGTAGCTACCCTTCTGTCCATTGACGTCATATTATTGCTGCGGATGGAAGACTGTAAACACGCAACTACATTGGTCTAACTGAGCCTGTGTACAGGACGTTGTGTACTTAGTGCTTGTCGTCCTTCAGGTCACCCCTTGCATCCACTGGTGCTGTGCTATAAACATACAGCTAGTCAATGTGAGTCAGTGTACAGTTGTCTGCTTATCATGCTTCATGTACTGTGGATACGTTCTGGCATCTTTGAGGGTAACTACAGATTTGGAGAACTTGCTGATATGAAAGTTCTCTATTTCATTCAGCATACCGACACATAGAACACGCAAAGTGCTGTAGAAACTTTATATCACATTTCCGGCTATAGGTTCCTTATATGAAAACGTTCAAAATTTCATCCTCTACAATCCCCAAATTTTTAAAACATCATTCTGATACACCCTGTATACATACATTAAACTTTATTGTAACAAGCATATTTTTAATAGGTTTGGGGTTATTGTGAGCAAATTTTTATTTTGTTTTTAGATAAGACATGTTTTCATATAAAGATTGATGGTTATAATGAGTTTACTACACAGGTAGAATTAGAAAATTTTGTATAGTACTTAATGAGTGGGAAAAACCATCATCTTTTGAGTGAACCATTATTAAAACTACATTGAAAGTTGTTCTATGAATGAGTTTTACATTTATTCTTCCGTTTTTAATATTATTTTATGGTAAATATATTTAACAAAAGAAAGAACGTCTCAATTTGTGAAAAAAAAAAAAAAATCAAAATTATCTAAGAATAGAGCAAGGATTCAAATGTGGAAGTTTGTAGAAAATTCATCTTGTCATCTTTGACAGGATCAACACTGTGGAAGAATAAAAATACCTATTTAAATGCATTAGGGCAGTATTTTTTAACTGCCAATCTGCAAAAAATTTCACTGCATTTTTCTGCAGGCCAGTGAAATTTTGATATACTGAATATTTGATTATACTGACACTGGTGCAGTTGATTATGGATGTACAGTACATATACAAAAAACTCAATAAATTTGTAATAAGCCAAACAACTACCTGATTACATCAGGCTACTTTTTCACAATTATATTTAATTAATTCTTAAATAATTTGTTGCTAGAGGAAGGCATTAGGCATTATTATTAAATTTAATAACTATAATTTAATTAAATAATTTAGGCTATTCTGAGTTGGTCATGGAGAGAGATCAGGTGACAGGCTTTGGTAAAACGCAGGTGGGTGAGGTATAGTTTAAGCTCCACAGTGGCCAGACACTTGCATTTGTTTTTAATTAGCTTTGAGAGGAGAGATTTTTCCACATGCTACAAAGTACCACGTAGACGTGTAGGAAAAGTTTGACATTCACCATACGACTTTGGTAATTTACAAGGTGAGTACTAGAAAACAGATGTTCTATTCCATGCTGAATCTGGAAAAGCACTGGCATAAGTTGCATGCCCAGCTGGTCTTCCTATTGAAGTGCAGAAGGCATGGTGTAATTTCCAAGTGCATCACCATCAACTATAAAACTTTTCCTACATGTCTATTGGTACTTTGCAGCATGTTGAAATAAGTAAACAATATCATATTATACAGTATTATTTTTATTTTTCATATAGGATTGATTAAAAGTACAGGTATACTTTGCCTTACGTCGGTAATTGGTTCCAGGAGAGGCGATGTAAGTCGAATTTACTTGTCTCCGAATCTACTTGTCACTAGGCTAAACCATAAATTACCATTCCCAGTGCTGTATTTTATTTACTAATGCATTTTTAATAATATATGGTTAATAAGAATCTATTTTTAGCTTACAAACAAATAAATTTTAGTTTTTAATATAGTACAGGAAAAAGTAATCTAAATTTACAAATGCAGGTACTGTAAATACAGTACATACTTGTAAATGTATATATTTTAATATGATTTTATGTGCTTTAAACACTTTNTATATACTTCATATAATTTACTGTTTTATTTTAATAGTTATAAGTAATATATAAAAACAAATAATGCATATGTGTGTAATAACAATAAAGTATTAGTGATAGAAATCTAACATTTTCAAAAAATTTAAATAAAAGAAATTAGATTGTTTGATGTTGCTTATCATACTATATTTATTTATTTTTAATAGATTATTGCTCTTCACAAAGCTAATTAAAGACAAATGCAAATGTCTGGCCGATGTGAAACTTAAATTATACCTTGACTACCTACGTTAGACTATTCTGGAAGAAAAGAATCATCCTGGACTGGGACTTGAATCTGCAACTCCTGCTCACAGTATGGATGTGTTGCCAGTTATGCTACCCGAGTCTCTGGTCCGATCTCCTCTTCAAGACATTTAATTATGATATAATGAAAGATTGTTATATCATAATTAAATATGTTTGGAAGAGGAAATTGGACCAGAGGCTCAGGTAGTATAACTGGCAACGCAGCTGCACTGTGAGCAGGAGTTGTGGGTTCAAGTCCTACTCTGGAACGATTCTTTCCTTCCAGAATGGTGTAAAATGTTTAATTAAATTTAATTATTAAATTTAATAACAGTGCCTAATGCATCCCTCTAGTGACAAATTATTTAGGAATTAATTAAATATAATTGCAGAAAAGTAGTCCAATGTAATCTGGTAGTTGTTAAGGATGACATTTAAATAGTAATCTAGAGTTACTATGGATACTTTGCTACATATAGTAACCCTACATAATCATTTATAAGCATAGTAAATAAGCATAATTTATAGTTGCACATAATTACTGGTCTACATAAAATTATCCATAATTTTACCAGTTCATGATGAGAAAAAGGTTTCTCACTGCACTACAGAATAATATTTCAGAAATCCAGATAATAAAAAAATTTAGAAAATGTATTTATATGGATGTTGATGAAGCGTTAATATAATAGTTTTGTATTCAATTGGAAATCCAGAAATTCTTTGTAATATAAAAGTATAAGCAGAAAAAGGAGTTTGGACATCAATATTTTGTATGAAACAATGGATGGCTCAATTATTTTAAAAACAGAATCAATAAATTTATTGTATATGGCAAAATATAGTACTTAAAAGTCAGGTGTGACAAAAAAATATAAATATNTAATTATTAAATTTAATAACAGTGCCTAATGCATCCCTCTAGTGACAAATTATTTAGGAATTAATTAAATATAATTGCAGAAAAGTAGTCCAATGTAATCTGGTAGTTGTTAAGGATGACATTTAAATAGTAATCTAGAGTTACTATGGATACTTTGCTACATATAGTAACCCTACATAATCATTTATAAGCATAGTAAATAAGCATAATTTATAGTTGCACATAATTACTGGTCTACATAAAATTATCCATAATTTTACCAGTTCATGATGAGAAAAAGGTTTCTCACTGCACTACAGAATAATATTTCAGAAATCCAGATAATAAAAAAATTTAGAAAATGTATTTATATGGATGTTGATGAAGCGTTAATATAATAGTTTTGTATTCAATTGGAAATCCAGAAATTCTTTGTAATATAAAAGTATAAGCAGAAAAAGGAGTTTGGACATCAATATTTTGTATGAAACAATGGATGGCTCAATTATTTTAAAAACAGAATCAATAAATTTATTGTATATGGCAAAATATAGTACTTAAAAGTCAGGTGTGACAAAAAAATATAAATATAGTCATATACCATTACTCATTCCATTATTAATGATATAGGATAAAACACTAAAATGGGTACAGTGAATAATGCTTATAATGAGCAAATGTACTTGGTCTCTTTATACTCATTATAACTAAGTTCAACTGTATATAGTTTATAATGGAATATTACCAGTACAGAGTCTGATGGACTATTCCTTCCCAGCAAAACTTGAAAAAATGAGAGCATATTTGAGGTCATTTCAACTTGTTGCAGGAATATTATTTTAGTGATTATTCTATATTGGGTGAAGTTAGAAAATAGCACCTCATGGAGGTACCATTTTCTAACTTCACCTGATATCATCTTCTTGTGACATGCAGCTAATCTTTGAGAAGGGGAATTGTCTCCACTTTTTCTAACTTCCAATGAAGTGTCAGATTTCTCTTAATCCTATTGAGCTTGATGCTATCATTAACATATGAGTATGTCAACAATACTTTGATGAGCTTCTCCCACAATTCTTTGATCTACCAATCTTCAGTTCTTCTGGATTAGTAGGTCTCTGTCCTCTTCTAGCTTCTCTCATCTCTCCTGAATCTCTCAGTATTTAACTTGGGTTGCTTGATCAACCAAGTGTTAGGAAGTACATCGTGTGATGGAAGTCTTGATTGAGTTTAAGTACTGAGTTAGATGCAAAACATAGAGATACCAGTGAATACATTCCCTTATTTACTTGGAAGGATTCATGATATTTTTCCATTTGTCACCCTTCAATAAATCCTTATAAGCTACTCTTTCTTTTACATCTTTAGACATAGCTTAATTTAAATGAATAAAAAACTCAGAAATGATTAATGCATAATAAGTTATTATTAATAAAATTGGAAAAGCCATAAAATGAAAGTAAATTATGTTCAATGACAATATTAATGATTTTATTAATTCCTAAATTTTTGTTATGTTGTTTATACATAAACTTTTAAAAAAATTTTATTTGAGTAACTTAACTAATTTACTTGAATAAAATTAAAAAAAAAAAGAATTTCTATGTTTGAAATAAGTAAACAATATCATATTATACAGTATTATTTTTATTTTTCATATAAGATTGATTAAAAGTATAAATATATATATATATATTGAAGATAAACCAGAATAGTTTGTGAAAATGAAACCCAAAGGACTATTTCTCTAGTTGGGATGTCCATGACGTTTATCGTTGCATATTTGAATGATGGTGTTTTAAGAAGAGAGTATGTAAGATTATTTAACAAAAATATAACTTAACACCGTGGTAGATTTTATTATAATTATCTTAGATACTGCAGAAATGCGGTAGTTGTGATTGACATTCCTTATATAGCTGTCTCTTAACACCAATTCGTTTTCAAATTTTTCAATTCTTATACTCGATTTTTGACTAGTCACCGAATCTCCAAAGAATAAAAAATATAATAAAATACTAAATGCAAATTAGTATTTTGTATGTTTAAGTGAAAAATATATATTATATATATATGTACGAAAAAAATAAATCGAGACAGAAACACTTACAATCCTGTTAACAGGTTATATTTTTCACTTTATTCTCAGAGCCGGCCATTCTTGTTAACAAAAATAAGAAAAAAACTATTAAGTAAATCCTCCCGTAAAACTCCTTCTTGTGGAAAAAAAACTGTCCCCAAGTCCCTCCTCTCCCTATATACATATATATATAATATCTCTCCTTTCTCTATCTTTTCCTCTTTACTTCCAATACCCCAGAAAGTAAGAAAAAATAAATTAATATCATTAATAATTATTAAAAATACCATCCTGCTTTAATTATTAAACAAAATATATATAATTATTATTATAGCTTAAACCTTATCGAATATTGATTAATTGTTAAGAAAAAAATTAATAATAAATTACCTTACCTTTAAATACTATTTCACGTAGTAATTTTAAGAAAAAAAATGGAAAAACNTTTAAATATTGTTTTAATTATTGCACTAAGTTAATTTTGTAAGTAAAGTTCTATTTTAAAATTTTTTTGCAGAGATGGTTTAAAACTAATTGGGTGTATTTGAGTTGTTTCAGCATTTTTGTTCATACTTTTCTCATTCAATAATTTTGAAGATTAACTGATCATGATTTACTTTTGCTATGTTTTATATTTGCAATTGTTTACTTTCTTGAAATTGGATTAGGATTCCACAGATAACTGAAAGTGGTAGATTATTCTTATATTGAAATATTTATTCTGTACAATGAAGTACTCATTTATGAAATTTATTTCTACTTTATTTCTACTATATTGAGTTATAATTCAAAATTAAATGGAAATGATGATGATGGTTAGTAATAATAATTCATCGTCATCATCACCACTAGATAACAAACTTTAACTTTTATGATTTTGGTTGATATTTTGTATGTAATTTTATCTGTTATTTCTCATGATTAAACTAAGAACAAAATATTTCTATTATGTTAGGATAAGAAAATAAATGCTAACTTGTTTATAATTAATTTTATTGGTAATAAAAAAATTACAGGCATATTGAGCTTTAAAAAGTATTTTTTCACTTATTTTCATTTATATGATTGCACTTTCAGTTTCTGATAACCAGCAATAATTGGCCAACATTTCATATTCCTTTTAAAACTAATATGCACAAGTATATTAATATTATTGAGAATTGCTCAAGAATATGACAGGATGGCCAAATTTTGAAATTAGTGTAACAGTCTGTATAAAAAAAATATACAATACATCTAATAAAGTATAAGAAAAAAATAGTCATGTTGACTAGTGTTGTGTATTTCATATGATAAATTTGTAAATATTTCTATTACCCGACATAACATTTCTCTACAACTAAAACAAATTACAAATTACAAAAAGCCTGTTAAAATATTAAAAAATAAAAATATTACATTAATTACAAATAAATAAATAATTTTCTTGACACCCTACTTATTACAATAAAAAAAAGAAACAATATAATATTCCATTCAAATCTGAATATTTTAATTCATTTTAATTATTATTTTATTACAATTCTAGGGACTGTGTCCCTGAATGCAATTTGGCTGTGAAATATTGACATTTTGCATTGCTTTGCGACACACTTCATATTGTTGTTGCAATTTATGATGATAATTTTATATACTGGTAAACATTATTACAATGTTTTTCAAATAAGTTGGCATCTAATGTAAACAAAAGAACTTGTCATTTTGCCTTCTGAATTTGTCTAATTTAAATGTAAACTGAACGTGAGCCAAAGTGTAATCTGTTACTGGCCATCCAGTGGTCAGTAATAGACATTTTAACTAGGGTTTCTTTCCCGGGATTTCCGCCATTTATTCCCTACGAGAAAAATCCCAGGAAAATTTATTTTCCCGGGAAATCTTGCATTTCAATAATAATTTATCATGTCAGGTTTTCTTTCTATTATTTCTTATACGAAAAGTTGCATCTTGAAGACTCACCTAAGAGAGAAATTTTGAGGTTTCATGCTGCATATTACTACGTATGTTTTACAAGTCTCTACTTGTTAGTTCATGTAATATCTATGTATTGTGTTTGCGCATCATTGAACAGCAGAGACTCGCTGAAAGTAAATATCACTCATCGCACTTTAGTTTATTTTTTTATTTCATCTTTAGAAATAAAATAGTATTTTTTTTCATAATCATTAAAACTCCCAATGAAACGCTTTATTTTACTTTCATCTTATAATGTAGGAGAACATAAATTAATTGAGCCTAACGTGTTCGTATGAGTAAGATTGGCCCTACACTTTTAGTTACTTACTAGAAAATAAATTAAATTATTCAAATTTATGATATTCCTGTATGATCTTTTTTATTCATATAAAATCCTATTTTACTATCTCATCCCGGAATTTCCCGGGATACCGGGAAAAGAAATTATTTTTCCCGTAATCCTGCTGGAGGCAAATTTCCCGGGAAATGAGAAACCCTAATTTTAACAGAGAAACTCTTGAAAAAAATGAGATAGGAAGTATCAAAGATTGTTATGTATTTACTATATAACAATTTTTGATAACAACAGTCTTTATCTTACAAATTTTTATTTATCTATCTGTTTTTTAAATTTTTATCTATTAACAATTAAAGACTGGCAAACAGTATAATTTGTATTTTTACAGTATTTTTAGAACATAAAGTTTTGACCATCAGGATCAGCAATTGACTGCTATGAAAATATTTAATGTTTGATATATTTTACGTTGAAACTCTTTTGAAATTTTATTGATATTTAGAAGTATTAATTGTCAAATTAGCATTGCTTAAAATTATTTTAAATCTTGAGAGTTAGAAAGTATGATTTTGTTTAATGTAATGAGTATAGATTAAAGAATCAATTAGATTGCTTTGGCTGATTGTTATTAAACTTATTTGATTATCAGTTTGTTTAACTTAAGTGCCAACTTATTTGAAACAGACTATAATTTTATATAAAACTTATTAATAAACATTATTGATCACAAATGGACTTCTGGGTAGAAGTCCATGTTGGTGAGTAAACAGCATTTTGCATTAGCCCTCTCTGCTTGTTCTTTGTGTTGAGAGACTGCTCGAAAATGCTAAATTTTTGCAGTGCATACAATTATTCTAACCATTCCAATAAACCAGAATATAAAAATATTTCATTTCATTGGTTTCTGCTTAATAGAAAACATATCTATAAAGAGTTAATTATCAAAATGGAAAGAAAAACTTTCCATTCTACTATAAGTTATATTATTAGTTTTTTCCTTACATTTTAGAGATATAATTTTAAGAGGAAAATATTATGAATAAGAACAAATTAAAAAATTATTAAATTCTAATGAAATTTATAGTTTAAGTGAACTCTAAAGAGTTAACTTTTAAATGCAGGTTATAGCTTGTTTCAGTAAGAATATTTCAAAAGAAAATTTCTAAGAATGATATTAAACATGGTGTCCCAAATTTAATTTGACATTTCCCAACTGGCTAAGCAAAAACTATTCATCATAAAATCATGAAAGTTTGGAAATGCCTTAATTAGATGATGGGAATTTTTCTAGATTAAAAAAAGTTAGTTTCAAAAACCACCAACCAGTAGAGGGTGCTTTTCAAGCTGAAGTAGTGGCATATTGGCCTGCAAGATCCCCAGACTTGAATCTATGCAATTTTTGGGTCTGGGGCTATCTCAAATACTTGGTCTACCGTGATCCCATAACATCATTGTCAGACCTTAATTAAGGACAACATAGCATGCCACGTGCCTAACATTCCAAGGCATACACTGCATACAACTGTTAAACATGCTGTTTTACACTTTCAAATGGTAGCAGACAATGGTGGCCATATGTTTTGAACATCTTTTGTTCACATTGGACAGATAACTTGTGTAGCTCATTGTTATGTTCTGTATAAAGCTATAATACATCCTCTAGTAACTAACTATATTTGCTCTAGAAAAAATTTCCATCATCTCATTAAGACATTCCCAAACTTTAATGACTTTCTGATGAATAGTTTTTGCTGTAGCCAGATGGAAAATGTCAAGTTTAATTTGGGAAACCTTGCACAGTACATTAGAATTTAAAAATTAATTCAATATTATAATATTTTTGAAATATGTAATATATTACTTTACTTATAGATTTTTCCTTTGACTCTCATGTAATTTTTTTTGTTGCTGTAATCTTTTAAAAAAATGTTCCAAATGTGTGTTTGCATATTGTAGGCAATGAACCAGCAGGACATTTGAATATCGTTAAACAATCTCAATATTAGAATTATAAATTAACATTAGCATTATTGAAAATAAAATGTGTTAATATAAATAGTGTTTTTAAATATCTAATACTAGCAGACCCTACCAGGCGTTGTTGTGGCTCAAAATGTATCTATTGTAAATGTATAACACTTCCTGCATGGGGGGATTTTTCGAAAAATCCCTTCTTAGTGTACATTCTCTTGACGTTGCCTATTAAAACGCAATCAAAAATGAAAAAAACCACATCTAAAATAGTATAAATAGAAGCAGAGTTATTCACGGTAAGCCTTAATCCTGTCCATCTCCCCCCAGTGGAGAGAATTTCAACATGTATATTATATAAAAACACATGCATATTTGAATGCAACGTTGTGTCAAAATTTCAAAGGAATCGGTAGGAACAAACAAACATTACATTTTATTTATATAGATAGATAGAAGATGATCTGCTTAAGTTCATCCTCACAGAAAAGCAAACTTAGGTCGTCATACTCACAGAGTTAGTGCCATCTGTTGGACATAAAAGCCTTAATCCTAGATGATATCTTTTAATTTATATGAATGTTTAACAGAATAATATACAGCCTATGTCCACCCTGAAGTTCCATTCTAAATATTGGTGAAAGAATTTTTGAAATCGGATGAGTAGTTTCAGAGATTACCTCCTACATCCAAACTTACAAACTTTACTTCTTTATAATATCAGTATAGATATACCAGCATATACATATTTAACATTATAACTTTGGTTACTCTAGTGAAAACCATATATTCAAAATTTATTGTTATTATTATTATTATTATTTATTAAAAATATATATATTTAAAAATAATAGAAATCTTGGATTGTTTTTATTTATGGTTAATAAAAAAAAACTAAATTATTTGTATGTTGGATATATAAGAATTTGGCAAACAAACTTCAATATTACTTTATTATCCATAGAATTATAGCTGTTACGTTATATATTTTATTTTCCATTTCTGCTAGTATTTTACTATATATTCTAAAGAGTAGTTTGTTTCACATACTTTATACTTGTAAGTTATATTCTTCCAACATAATAAGATCATTAATAAATTTTTCTGTAGAAATTATTGCTTCTTTTAATTTAATGTTATATTTGAAGATCCACAAATTTGCCATTTTTATTATTTTCATATGCCCACCAGTGGCCAAGCGGTCTTTGTACCCAGAACATTGGGAGTTTGGTCGTGGGTTTGCGTCTCGCTTGGATGTGGAGTTTTCCAGTTTTCTCCACATCTGTAACACCTAAATAGGGGCCAGTTTCCCTTAAAGAGACCTTCCAGAAGGCATCCACCCTAGGCAGATCGCCCAAGTGTTGCGTTGCCTTAACAAACAAACGAACTCATTTAAAATCGTTTAAAATTGGTTCAGGTACATGTTGATTTCATCCTGGTGTTCTGTGAATGTGGAAGTTTACCAAGTAGTGGTGCTGGCTAGTAATTACCGTAAAACACTCGTAGCCCTAACTAGGGCCAGAGCTCGATTGCAATTCCTGACGGAATGTAAGAAGAATGGAATACTACCCATGTCCTTTAATTGCATTCGCTTCCCTCTAGGTAGTGAGCTGTCTACCTGCATCGAATGCGCATGTCCAATCCTACAACAAACAACATTATTATTTTCAGTCAGACTGCAAACATACTTTAAAATATTTATTTGAGTAAAATCTATTAACATTAATGATGATTTGAATAGCAATACAACCATTATGTTGGTTGTATTTACCCACCAACATATGACAGTGACATCATATGGATAAAGATCTATTATGTAATTATAAATAATATTTTTAAAATTTAATAAATAATAATCAAAGATAAGACAAAAGAAAATCATAAAAGTTTGCAAAACTTGGTACCATTAAAATAATAATAATGATGAGGATAATGAAACAAATAAATTGCTAAAGTTGAGGTTATTTAAGTATCTAATTAGAAACGTTTTTGACTTAATATAGATTATCTTCAGCTAACAGAATGTTATGAACAGAATAGCATTGTTTTGCATTTAAAAATTACAAATTTAGTAAAAAATGGAAATGAAAAAATCAGCATGATAATATGTAAAATCCAAGATTTTATATAATATTACTGTCAGTCAGTCAGTGAGACAACATAGAATTATTATATAAAATTCTGAAAGTTGTAAAAATGATTTATTGTTTAATTATAATTAATTTAAATTATTGTATTTTTTTTAACAATAAAATAATAATAATTAAATTTTTTACATTAACTAATATTTATATTTATATTTGTAAAACAGGAAGAACCATTGCCATTTTCTTCTAGTCCTCCATCTGTTTTAATAGCCAAAAGTAAGATTTTTTAAAATAATTTAATAAATAACATGTTTTCAAATTATTGTTTTGAAAATTTAAAATTATTTTTGTTTAAATATATGTAAATTTCTATTTGAAAAATTTTTAT
Source organism: Centruroides sculpturatus (assembly GCF_000671375.1). Taxonomy (NCBI): domain Eukaryota; kingdom Metazoa; phylum Arthropoda; class Arachnida; order Scorpiones; family Buthidae; genus Centruroides; species Centruroides sculpturatus. Next base: position 253,589 of record NW_019385273.1, read on the forward strand.
TATTTACTATTTACCATTTGATATCACAATTTATTGTAATAAAGTTTCTTAAATTTTTATGAAAGCATTTTACAGAATTCTTGTACAATTTTTTTCTTTTTGTGATGATTTTAAATTTGATGTTAATTTATATATATTAAGTACAGTATGGTAAATCTGAGATATGCATTTTCAGAATTTTTAAAATTATCAAATACAATATATATTATCTTAGTTATTTATTTTTTTACTATAAATGTTTATAAAAAAAATAATTATTAATTTTGATAATCTATTATTGTAATGTAAACAGTTCAATAGTTACAATTGAATACAGTAATACCCCGACTTACGCTACCCCGACTTACGCGAACCCGGAGTTACGTGATTTTCAAATCTCATCGATTCGTCTTTTGTTTGAGCGCCAGGCAACCCTTGATTACTCACTCCCCCCACACTATTGTTCAGCTTACATGTTCGGATGTGTTGCGCGGAATCCACACATAGCTACAATTTATTTTGTGTTATTTATTTCTGTGTTTGTTATATCTACGGAGACTCGAGAGACTCTACTATGTCATCCAAACGAAGTAGAACTAATTCTTCTGCATCAAACAAGAAAAGAAAAACTTTATCTTTGGAATGTAAAGTTAACATTGGGTATGTTCGTAAAGTCGAACGAGTTAAGCGAGAATGAAGTCATCGTTATTCCTATTTCGTTAGACTTTTCGAACGATTCGTTACTAACGCGTTTAACTCGTTTGACTTTACGAACGTACCCATTATTAAAGACTTCGATACAAAAATGAAAATTTGTGAATTGGCAAAGAAGTTTGATCTACCGGAATTGTCGGTCAGAACAATTATAAAAGGCAAAGAAAAAATTCTCGAAGCTGTGAAAAATGCTCAATCTTTAAATTCAAGCATCATTCGTAAACGTCACAGTATTATCGCTGAGATGGAAACAATGTTAAAATTATGGCGTAATAATCAAGTAAATGTGAAAAATTGTAAAATAATATAGGCCTAATTTGTTATACATATGTATTATCTAAGATTTTATTAAACATTTTTTTCTAAATTATTGTTTTCTTTAGTCTCCGGCCCCAATTAAAAATTATTTGTATGTATTTATATGCAAAATTATACCCTGACTTACGCGAATTTGACTTACGCGGTTATCGCTTGGTCCCACCTATCGCCTAAGTTCGGGGTATTACTGTATTCAAAAATAATACAGAAAAAAGTTAAGTCAGAAGAATAAATGGCATATAAAAATTCAAAAAGTATGTTTGATATGGTTTCAATTCACATAAATTTTATTTTTATTCACTATATTATTATTTTCTCAGATTATTATTTTCTCAGATTTGTAATAGTAATTTTATTCACTTTTTAAAACATTTCTTTTAGGTTCTGCTAAATGTTAGTCATTTTTGGCAAGTATTTTTAAAAAGTTTATGTTTACTGCTATAAAATATATTCAGACTTTATGGTTTTCCTTGGAATAGCATGTTTTTCTGACATATATTAAAAATCCTGATACATATCTTTATACATTTTCTTAGTCATACAACTTTAAAGTGTTATCACAAAATGTAATTTAAGAGTATATTCATATTTGTTACTAATTAATATATGTATAACTAATAAATAATTCAGTGAACTATCAGAATATATATACTTCATATAATTTACTGTTTTATTTTAATAGTTATAAGTAATATATAAAAACAAATAATGCATATGTGTGTAATAACAATAAAGTATTAGTGATAGAAATCTAACATTTTCAAAAAATTTAAATAAAAGAAATTAGATTGTTTGATGTTGCTTATCATACTATAATGAAATTCAAATCTTAATCCTAAAGATATGATTCAATGAAGTTAATGGAAACACTTGGTTATTAATCAAATTTTGTGTTGCTTTAAAGTGTAAATGCCTGAAGACAGTTCAAGTTAATGCTTCAAATCTTAATCTTAAGTTCAATTTTATTTGAAATATAAATTTTTATTAGTACTGTTGTTTTATTCTTTTAATGATTTTATTCATCCAATAATCTTTTTTAGAAAAAATACATTTTCTATGCAATGTTTTGAAATTGAATGAAAGAATTTCTAAATTGAAAAATTACTTAAATTTGAAATGCTATAAAAACTATAAACATTCTTCATGATAAAATTTTATTAAATATTGGTATCATGATATTTTTTAATATGATTATATAATTTACTTTTAAATTGTGTGTTTTTATTAAATTTTTATCTTAAAGAATGTTGTTATTATTTTTGTTTAATTTTTTTCAAGTTTTTTGGATAGTATTATTTGTACTATTTAAAATGTAAAGATTTGTGAGACTTCTCAGTTTATTTCTGTAGACTTAAGTTAAGAAAATGTTTTATGAAATAATGAAAATATAGTTAGTAAAAGATGATAAGTAATAATTGGCATACTAATAATTTCTTATAATTAAGAAAAATTTATTAAAATTATTAATATAGTTGTCATTCAGTTATTATTATTTCATTACATTGCTTCAATGAACATGGATAGAAAATTAATATCTTTACAACAGGTACAGTACATGTGTGCGTGATTATGAGTTATATCTTTTGTTATATTTAAAATACATTTTAAATTAATACATTGCAACTGAATTTTTTTAATAACTTATTATATTACTTTATGATTATAAGATTATAATTTTTATATTTCAATAAAAAGTTATAACTTTGAATTGATAAACAGATTTTATTTTTTATAAACAAAATTATATTAATTTTTATAACAAATGTGTAAATTTCAATATAACTTGGTTTGTGACGTTTTAAGGGAGAACACATCAAATTGTATTTAACTTTATGAGTATAATGAACATTTGTTTTGCATATAAAAATTGTATGAAAATTTTCAATTACTGGTTTTTGTATTGATATTTAAAAATTGAAAGACAATTTATGGATACTATTTTAAAATTTTAATTTCAAAACTTAATAACATATTTCAGAATCTTTACAAATAGTAGTTGCAGCTGGTCCATTTACTGCAACTACTAATGAAGGTGCGCTCTCTTATCAACCTCTTTCTGATGTGTTGAATTATGTAAAAGAGTATAAACCACATATTTGCATATTGGTATGTTTATTATTTAATATAAATTATAATGTAAAAATAAGTTATAACATCTTTACAGGCTATTTTTAATATTTATACTGTATAAAAAATAATATTTTTAGTTTGAATGCTTATTTTAAAAGTCTTTAATATATTACCTATTATCAAAGTAAAGAAATATTTTTTATATTTTAACTTTGAAATGACCACTAGCTAATATTATATTAGTTAAATTCAATGTTTTAGATTACTGTTTGTCAAAATAACAAATTCATTTTTATAATACATTATTTGTATTCTTTATTTTCTTAATTAACTGTAACAAATTTAGTTTGATATTAAAAGTAATTACAGGTAAAACAGCAAAGCCATTTTTGGGATGAGACTATGTCTCAGAGAGTGCGAGCAATGCATGCACTTGCACCTGTTTGTAGAAACAGTCTCATCATTTCGTATTTTCTTTTGACCCACTTCTTGACTCCCTGACTACCTACAAATCTGGTTTATTTTATGTGGCATGATTTGGGCATCAAATACTCTGTGCCAAATTGCAACTTCTGACATGTACTCCTTCATACCTCTAAGATGTGCAGCCATTGACAGCAGTCCAATTTTAGAGACAAGACATAGTCTCATCAATAATTAGTTGAAATTTTTTAATTGGTTATATTAGATTAAAAGTAGAATTTATTTTTATGTAAAAAAAAACATGACCAAAATAAGTATTAAGTGTATCTACAAATCTGTTTATATACTGTTTGATACTTCTAATACAATGGGTATATGTGTGTATATATATACATACATCATGTTGAGATTAAACCATAAGTCAGCTGTGCCCATGGATGAAGATCAGACTGAAGTCTTGGTAGCATAACTGGACAGCAAGCAGGAATTATGGGTCTGGGCCAATTATTTTTTCTAGACTGTTCTAAATTAAAAATTTATTTATTTATAATTTAAAAACACACCTGTTCACCAAACTAGTTAGTAAACACAAAAATATTTAATGTAATAAAATTCTCATTCATATCAATCAGACATCCTCAGGTTATATAATCTTATTAAGGAACAGAACTCAGAATTGAAATACAGAATTGAATGAACTTTACATAATTAATAAAATAAAATATTTCCATTACTAAACTTGATAGGGCCAAGATATACAATCAGACTGCCATCAACCTCAGGGAATCTGATAATTTTTCATTAATATAGAGTGCATTGTTTGAACTATTGTAGGATACTTTGTGTATGCTCTCAAGTTTGTTAATTGAAATGTTTTTATTTTATTAATTATGTAAGTCATTTGATTATTTTTCTATTTGTATACGTTCATCATGAATAGTACTTGCCATTATAACTGCCAAAGTTCAGTAGTTTTAAAGTTGAATTTAATGTTTTCTTCTTTAATAGGCTAATCTTATATCAAAAACGTTTATTATATTAAATATTTTTGTGTTTATATAACTGATTTAGTATACTGCTGTGTTTTTAGATAATATATACCAGTTCTTGAGGTGTTTTAATAAATTTAATAATTATAAATAAATTAGAGATACAGCCTAACTGCCACTCTCTAGCCAAATTATACTGCTTCAGATCATTAATTAGTATGAGTACAGGCTGATAAAAAATCTGACAAATTGTTTGGCAAACTTACTTTCAGATTAACATAATTTAATTTAATAAGAAAATCTTATTTAAAAAATAAGTTGAATTGCTATAAAAATGAACCTTAAGTTAAAGAATCCCTCTTGAAATAAATCTGCAGTTTGTCCCAGAAAGTAGAAAAAAATGCAGATAAGCAACTATTTTGTTATGTTTATAGTGTTATAAATTTCAAACATCAAGTATATATATAATATAAATATGTATAAATAATATGTCATAAAATAATGTAATTTTAGAAAAATTACTATAATTTTAAATTATTATTTGTGTAAGGCAGTGTTTTTCAATCTGTGGGTCACAACCCCCCAGGGGGATCGCAAAGCCTTACATGTGGGGGTCGTGAGTAAAAGAAAAAGACAAGTGTTTGTAGGTCCTACACCACAATAAAAAAAACTACAATTTCAGTGAGAAGGCTGTGCCTGTTTATTTTACAGTACAGTTGGTTTTTTTTATCGATATTTAGGCCTCAACAGAAAGAAAATTAAATACGTAGTTTTTAAAATCATTGATATAGTTTTAATATGGCCCTGGGGGTTGCCAGAATTTTTTAACTTGTAAAGCGGTCTCATATTCAAGAAGGTTGAAAAACACTGGTGTAAGGTCTTCAATTAAAAAATATAAATAAAGTTTATTTTCTTGTTTTATCATAAAATTCTTTAAATTAATTATTCTATACTGAAGTTACCACAGGACAATTTTATTTCATATTTAAAAAATATGAAATTTTATTGTGGATATGGCTATATAGAATAATTTATCTAAAAAATTTTGTAATAAAATAAAGCATGAGATGTTTTTTTTTGGATTTATTATTTAAATTATGAAATATCAATAATTGAAATTAATTTCAAATTATTAAAAAATAATTTTTATTTCACATCAGATAATTATTTTCTGCTTGTTGTAAACATGGTGTTTTCTGCTTGTTGTAAACATGAAAGAAAGCAGCTTTAGGAAACAAATAATTGAAAATTGTACTCTTGAACTGTTTTTATGAAAGATCAAATTAGCTATGTAAATGTAATAAATATATTTAACCCAATAGTTATTTCAAATACTAAATGAACAGCCAGATTCTTTATCAGGCTATTAGACTAATTATTATCTTCCTCTTGCCAAATCGCTTAGTAATTATTTAGCCTTATAGCCTGATAAAGAAGCTTGCCATTCATTAGGTATTTCAAATTAGCTACATTTGATAAGATGAATTACCATAGTTTGTAAGAGACAAGTCAACATAACTGATTGGTAAGAAAGTATTGACCTGTATTTGTTATAATCATAACTTATTTAGCATTTTCTCTGAAGTTAAGAATAGTTGCTTTCCCCCTTTTTTTATTTTTTTCAAATTATTTAGATTTATATTATGATTACAAAGTAATTATTTAATATTTTTAATATTAAATTATTTTGTTAAATCGATAACTATAATTTAACAGCTTTTGTGATTTTGTTGTTTATACATTTGTTTTGAAATATATTTTTGTCTTATATAAGTTAAATAATATATTTATTTGAATTCTATATTCAAATGATAATCTTTAGTGTATTATTTTTATTGACTTTATATTTTTCTAAATGTTTAAACTGATTTATTATATATCAAGATTTTTAATAGGTTGGACCATTTGTAGATAGTAAACATGAAATAATTGAGGTATGTTTTTTATTTATCTTTTTATATTTAAAATTATAATGAATAATAATAATGTACTGTATATATATTTACATTCAAAATGCTTCAGAAGATGACAGAAGTAATAGTTTTTATGTTAAACTTAAAACATTCATTCAAAGATATGATATTATAATTTTATTTTTTATTATTATTAAAAGCAGTAACATTTTATTGCTGCATATCTCTTTTGAAATTACAGTGGTCAGTAGTTGAGTAAACATAATTCATATATTAAGAGCAAAAAGATGATTTGAAACAATAAATTTTAAAACAATTTTCATCTGTTCAAGATCAAATTTTGCTGCTAACAAGTGGCAGCTCAGAAGCCAAGATAAGGTTAGACTTCTTTGATTTGTCAATTCTTTTCACTTTTTGCCTTGATTTTAATGCATTTAACATAAATTTCAAACCAATGACAAACATTGGCTCACTGAAACAACTTCTGATCTGAGTAGTTCATTGTTTTGAATTCTTTTACACAATAGAATTGTTTGTGTTATGCACAGAAGTTTTTCTAGTATAATTAAATGTGAACTCTTATATTGTGATTGCTTTATCCTCATTAGCCAATAATCTATTGTTAATTATTCTTTCTGAGACTGTACACCTGATGGGGTCAATTTTGCAATATTTAATTTTGGGAAGTGTGTGATGGAATAGAATAAAAAATATGTTCTAGATAATTGAGTATAGACTTGTAAATTCCAACTGAATAGATTGGTTGTGAGTTGCTTATAGTATTTTGAATACTTTTGGATTCTGTTTGTGAGGCCTAAAGTTTTTGCATCCTGCCATTTCCTTATATATCAATTTTTCTAATTTGTTCAAAAATATCCTGTTACTGTTAGCTATGGAAAAAGTCATTCAATATAAGAAGAAAACTGAGTGGCTTAGCACATTTGATTCTATTGACACATCTGCAGGCTGCAATCCAACTTTAATGCTTACTGATCCAGAATATTTTGAAGTCCATTGGCTGATGGTGTCTGCTTAGTGGTCCCTAAGGTCTTTGACTCTTGATCTGGGCAAGATTAATGTTTGTAAATTTCATTCTTGATATTTGTTCAACTTACAAAACACATAGTTTTTTTTTTTTTTTCATTATAATTTTCCTTCTGAAATGATATCAGTCGTACTGCAAATTAGATTAAACAAATTGAATATATGTTATGAAGGTAAAATAATATTGCTTTATTTTGATATTTGTTTTCTCTGTAAAAAAGATAGTTAATTTTTTCACATAGTATTGAAATATGAAGAAATTCAAGAACTCTGGAAAAGATATTCTACCTGATTCTACCTGATAATCACTGTTATAAAAAACCTGAGTAAAAAAATTTGTATTTAGCTGTATAAGTTTTGTTAAAGTGATTTCCAATAGGATAAATTGACATATACTTTTGGGAAATATACTGGCAGTTTACAGCATTAATTCCTTCATTTATTCACTTATTATTTTAATTTATTACTACTATTGTACAGTAAGATTTTAAAAACAGTTCATATTAATTTGAAATATTCTATACTATGTCTTTTGATTTGATTATGCTTTTTGTTTTTCTGTATGTATGTACGTACATATATACATGGTAGAATCTTGTTTTAATGGATTGCTTGGACCACCAAAAATTATCCATTGTTCTGAAAATTTGTTATTTTGCAAATAATGAATTTCTCATACATCTAAGAAAATATTCATTATTCAAAAAAAAAAATTTTGTTTTTTAACTCCTTAGCATATAAAATATACCTGTACTTGAAATTATTCAGTCTCTTAGTTTTATTTTTTATATTTTATTTATTCTATAGAAACACGTATGTTAAAAAATTGTATATTATGCCATACATGTTTAGAACAAAGCTGACAGAAATTGTATATACTGTAAGCATAAAAAGAGGCAAATTACATATGCTCATTAGCACTTGATTTCACAATTTGTTAAAATCTTGTTCATCTTGTTCATCTTTGGTTTATTTTGATGCCACTTTTCTGCCTATTGAATACGACCATCATTTGATATAGCAATATCATGTATAGCTTGTTTGTTTATGCTGAAACTCATTAATTAAGAAGGTCTTCATGATTTGGAAAGACTTGATGTTCTTGCTAAATTTTGGCACTACACTTGGATCAGCATCAGAATGTTCACCAGGTAGCTTCTCCTCAATTGTATCAACCTGCTGACTCTTTTCGTACAATTCTTTGACTGTACATATTCTAGATGTATCAAGTTCATCATTGAACTCTACAAATTCCTGGAAACATCCAAATATTAACTAAATGTTGAAAAAAAAACACAAAGAAAAACAAAAATCTGTTATTCTGAGTTATGGATCTGCTAAAAACAGGTAAAATTGTATTGATTTAATGGGAGCTGGAAAAAATCCACTATTTCAAGAAATCTGTTGTTTTGTGATCCATTAAAATGAGATTCTACTGTAATTGTTAAAATGCTTTATATACCCTAGATAAAGGAATTACCCTAAGTCAATAAATTTGAGGCCCACCAGTGGCCAAGTGGTTTCGTTCCCTGAACACTGGGAGTTCGGTTATATGTTTACGCCTCACCAGGCTGGCTACATGGAATTTTCTGGGTTTTCTAATGCCTGAATAGGAGCCAGTTACCCTTAAAAAGACTTTCCAGAAGGCATTCCCCTATGCAAATTGCCCAAGTGTTGCATTGCCATAACTTAATAAGCAAACAAGCAAATAAGTTTGATTAATTGACTGATTGACTTCCTTGTTTATCTTGTAAATGGAAGGGAAATTTTTTAATGATTCTTTTGTCTACTATACTTTTTTGTGATCATTTTTTGGTGCTTTGAAGGAATTGATGAGATGCTCTTCAATTGATGCACTGAATTTTAGCATCAGCTAAAATCTGTATGACATGTGCTGTACAATACCACAGAATTATTTCAATCAAATCAAATTTTAATCAAACTCAAATATAAATTGTATCTGGAATGTAGATCAAGAGTGAGTTTTTATCATTTTAAAACTGGAAAAAAACATTAACTAATATTCAGGCCATTACAATAAAATACTTAGCTTAAAATCATCTTGACACTTTTTTCTGTTAAGAAAAAATAGAAATGGCAACACTGGAGAAGCAATGGGTGAACTATTATGAAATTTTTATGAATACTCTATAACGTGAATAAAGAGGCAAAGCCAACGGAATGTGCAAGTGAAGGGCCACTTACAGTGGCCAGGTGAAAAAATAGAAATGTTAGCATCAGGAATTGATGAATAATCATAAAAACTTATTTAAAAGTTATACTGGTACGTAACATTTATAAATAATTTTTTTGCCTTGTTTTTTTTTCCTCTTATATTATTATAGCTTTTCATTTCATAAGTTCATGTGTATCTTGTTTTATTCAATGTTTTATAATCCAAACTTGCCGCATAACTATATAGTTGTTCTATTTTGTACAAGTTTATTGAATCTTCCTCTTTATATATTATTTATTGGATTTTATTCCAATGTATAATTGAATCTCCATCATTTTTAACCTTCTTTTGCATATATTATTCCAATATCCTTCATTTCTACATTTTAGATTCTTTTACTTTAGCTTTTTGTTCTTTGATAACATTTTTTACAGCATTTGATTCAATAATTTTATTATTTCAAAATTTGTCTTTATTTGCATGACCATTTGTATTAAATATTTTCTATTTTTCAATAATGAATATTTGTCAAGAGAGATGCTAAACTTTGATCTTGCTGTTAGCTTTGCAGAAATTTAATTTTTAACAAGTTTAAAGTTTTATACATAACATTTACTACATTATTAGAGTTTGTAGGAAGCAATTATTCTTTACCATATGTTTCTGTTTTATAAAATTGTTTATTATAATTGCATTTACAATTATAAAAGAAAAGAAGTATTCAAAAATTTGTTCTTTCTAGAATACTTCTTTTGTGGAATTACATATTCATAAAGAAATGTTAAAACAGAATCTATCAGCAGCAAGAAGTTTGATAGTTTCTTCTAACTTGTAAGATATCTTTTTCCTTTTTGGCAAAATACACTAATAATGTTTGCATTTGTATATCAATAAGAAACTTCATTATCTTTAATTGCCCTACACATACAGATTCCTTTATCAATTGAGTTAGTCACTTTATTTATAGAGTGTATCTTTTGTAAATGCAAATTAACTCACTTATGATCAGTCTTGGCACAGTAATTTGTAGCTACACTTTTTATATTTTTTGCATGCACTTTATTGGAATTAATAAAATTTTGCTTAACAATAGTTTTAGATTAGAATTGAGGATTCACATCTGAAAGTTAAAATTAGGCAGCAAGCATAATCCACACTATGGATAATAGATGACAATTGGGTCTGTGACTTCAAAGTGTAAATATCATACTACAAGAGTAAATATTGTCATTCTGTATTCAAAAATATACTTCAAACCAACAACTACCTACAATTAACCATTAACCGGTGCGAAATTCTTTAAAATTGGCGAACGTTTTCGATTCCCCTCCTGGGATCTTCTTCAGGCTTACTTCTTTATAGCTTTCGTTATAACCGGATTCTTTAATTCGAACGTTTTTTAAAAATACGTAAAAGAAGATCCCAGGAGGGGAATCGAAAACGTTCGCCGATTTTAAAGAATTTCGCACTGGTTAATGGTTAATTGTAGGTAGTTGTTGGTTTGAAGTATATTTTTGAATACAGAATGACAATATTTACTCTTGTAGTATGATATTTACACTTTGAAGTCACAGACCCAATTGTCATCTATTATCCATAGTGTGGATTATGCTTGCTGCCTAATTTTAACTTTCAGATGTGAATCCTCAATGTCTAATCTAAAACTATTGTTAAGCAAAATTTTATTAATTCCAATAAAGTGCATGCAAAAAATATAAAAAGTGTAGCTACAAATTACTGTGCCAAGACTGATCATAAGTGAGTTAATTTGCATTTACAAAAGATACACTCTATAAATAAAGTGACTAACTCAATTGATAAAGGAATCTGTATGTGTAGGGCAATTAAAGATAATGAAGTTTCTTATTGATATACAAATGCAAACATTATTAGTGTATTTTGCCAAAAAGGAAAAAGATATCTTACAAGTTAGAAGAAACTATCAAACTTCTTGCTGCTGATAGATTCTGTTTTAACATTTCTTTATGAATATGTAATTCCACAAAAGAAGTATTCTAGAAAGAACAAATTTTTGAATACTTCTTTTCTTTTATAATTGTAAATGCAATTATAATAAACAATTTTATAAAACAGAAACATATGGTAAAGAATAATTGCTTCCTACAAACTCTA